>NW_009242986.1:94864-96148 GCF_000388065.1 Fonticula alba | reverse complement strand
CACACACACTCTCGCTCTCGCTCTCCATCCGTTCCCCCCCCCCCCCCCCCCTGCGGCGACCGGGTGTGTGTGCGCGCGCGCGCGGCCAGGGAGCACCCAGGCCCGAGAGTTGGGAGGAGCATGCCCGGCGGGGGCGTCCCCGGGCCGTCGTCCGCTCCGGGCGCGTGCGTGTGCGGGGAACATTTCCCGCGGCGCGCTGGACGGAAAAAAACAACGAAAAGCGGGCGCATGCATGTTGCGTGTGTCTATATTATTCCGCGGGGCGGGGCGAGCCGCTGGGTGGGAGCTGCTTCTAGGAGCCGCCCGCGGCTGCCAGGCGCTCGAGCTCCGCACTGATCATGGCCATGAGCCGGGGATTGTCGCGGACCATGTCGGCGATGCGTTTGGGCAGATCGCGCAGATCGGGATTGCTGCAAGCCGGGGAGGGGAGAAAAGGGGCAGGGGGCCGGGGAGGGACAGCCAGAGGGCGAGGGCGAGGGCGGGGGGAAAGGTCAGGCGTGGGCGCATCGGGGGAGGGGGCGCATCGAGGAAACCGGAGCACGCACTGGGCCTGGACATGCTTGACCAGGTCGCCGACGCGCATGGGCCCGGCCCTCGAGTGGTCATGCCCGGCGGCGTACTCCACCATGCTCCGGTGGATGGTCTGGTCCATGTTGGCGAGGGTCCCCTGGGTGAGGGGGGGGGCGGGCCGACGAGGGGAGGGCATCGGGGCAGGGGAGGCGGGTTAGACTGGGGCCGCGGGGGCGGGCGCGACATGCATGCAGCCGGGGCGCGCGAGCGCGGGCGGCTCTCGTACCGAGGCCGTGAGCTCCTCGGTGGCCGCGGCCACCAGCTGGTCGAGCACGCCGTTGGTGCGGATGGACGCCAGGAAGTCCGCGCCGGAAAGCCGCGGGCCATCATTCCCCGGGCCAGCGCGGCCGTCGGGGGTCATGCCGGGCGGGGCCATGCTATGTGCGCGTGCGTGCGCGTGCGTCCGTGTGTGTGTGTGTGTGTGTGTGGGGAGAGGGGGGGGGGGGCGAATGCGCGCGCTTCGGCTCCTTCAACGGCGGCGAGGGGCGGCGGCGGAGGCGGAGGAGGCGACGAGGTGGTGAGGGGGCTGGCGAGGTGCCCGGGGTTGCGTTGGGTCGCGCCCGGCCACGACGCCGGGGCTGGTGCCCGAAAAAAAAGGCAGCGGGAGGCCGGTCGGTGCGATCTCCGCGGTTGTGCCCGCGGCCCGGGAGGGGGCGCCGATCGCCGGAGCTCCCCACGAATGGCCTAGTTAATGTTGGATCCTCGGCGGGGGGG
>NW_009242986.1:80985-92364 GCF_000388065.1 Fonticula alba | reverse complement strand
AAAAAAAAGTGCGAGAGAGAGGTGCAAAAAAAAGTGCGAGAGAGAGGTGCAAAAAAAAAGTGCGAGAGAGAGGTGCGAGAGAGAGAGGTGTGGGCGGTTCCGCAGTGCAGAAGGGAGGGAAAAACAAAGAAAAGCATCGGGGGCGTCGGGACACGGGGCATCCAGAAGAGGGAGACACAATGGAGGGAGGGACGAGTGGGGATGTGCCCGCGTGGGAAGGGGTACGTACGCGAACGTCAAAGACCGGGGCCGGGCTGACGCCTCCGGCGTCGGCGTGCCAAACACTGAAGCCGCCCAGGGCCGCGCGGCTGATCGCCACAAGCCCGCAAAAGCCCGGCAGAGGGTCCACCGGCGGGGACCCCGGGCCGGAGAGCTGGCCGGCCGCCGGGATCAGGCAGATGGCCGGGGCGCCGACCGGATCCACGCCGGGCACCGTGCGCCAGGAGCCGAGGCGCTCCGGGCCGAGGGCCACGCTGGCCAGGGCAAACCCGCCGGTCGGCCCGGCCAACGCCACGGCCAGGTGGAAGTGCGTGCCATGGGAGCCGGCGGCCGGCACGGCGGCCAGCGCGGTCACCGGGCCCGGCGCCGCCGCCTCAAACAGCAAGGCCGGCCCATCGCCCGGAGACGCCGCCAGGGAGTATAGCAGCAGCCGGCCATCGGCCAGGGCTACCAGCACAACGGGGGGGGCATCTGGCCGACCGGCCAGCAGGGCCAGGTCGACCGGAGGCCCGGGGAGCAGCACGCCTCCAGCCGGCTGGGCATACGTCAGGGGCACCTGCCCGCCGGAGGTGTCCAAGCGCCCCTGCTGCTGGAGCTGTTGGCAGGCGTCGCGCGCGCCGCTGCAATCGAAGAGGCTCAGGAAGTCCTGCATCAGGCCGGGGAGGGCGACGGGGGATTAGCAAAGGCACGGCCTGTCATACAAAGGGGGGGAGGGGGGGGGGGCGGCGACAGCCGGGCGTACTTGGCCATCGCCGGTGCGAGCGAGCGCCACGGCCATCGAGCACTGGGGCCCGGCGCCAAGCCAGCGGACATGGCTCACTCGCTGGGAAATGATCTGCCGGAGGACCGAGTGGGCCAGCATGGCATTCCGAGTAGATGGGGGCGTCTGTAGGTGTGTGTGTGTGTGTATGTAGCGGGGGGGGGAGGAGGGGGGGGGGCTGGGGTGCGTGGCGAGAGAAGGAGGAAGGGGGCACGCGCGCGCGCGGGGCGGGGAAAAGGGGGGGAAAAGGGAGTTGAAGACGGGTGGACGCATCCCACGATCTAGCCGGCGGCACACGTCGACTAAAATGTCCCGCCCGGCTGCGCCCCCGGGTCCGCGGCCCTCCGCCCCCGAGCCAGGGGCGGCCGCGGTTCCAGAAGCTGCCCAGGGCCGCGAGCCGGCGTAGACCCTAGGGAACGTGTCGTCGGGTGTGGGCTCGGGCACCGGGCTCCCGGGAACCCGGCCGGATACACACACACACACGCACACACACACTCTCGCTCTCGCTCTCCATCCGTTCGCCCAAACAAGTGACGACATGGTGCCCGGGTGTGTGTGCGCGCGCGCGCGGGCGTGTCCGTCCACCCCTGCCGCGGGGACGGCCGGCGGGCGGGCGGGCGCCAGACAGCCGGGACGCGTCCTCCGGCGAAGTTGGCCGTCAGGGCGGGACGCTCACACGGACACGCGACCCGGGATCACATGGGGCCTTTGGAGCGCGCTTCTCCAGATTGCACGTTGTGGGCTTTCCGGGCCGCCGCCCCCCCCGGCCTGGTTCGAGCCGGCCACCTCCGCGTCGGCCGTCGGCCCGTCTGTGTGTCGCGGCGCATCGAGCGGTCGGCCTGTGCATTTCCTGCACCTCAGCATCTTCGCCCGCCTATGCTTTCGACGCCCGCCCGCGGCCTTGCGAGGGGGACCCCCGGCTCGGGTCGACACATGGTCCAGTCCGTTGTCTGGTTCTTTCCGGCCGCCCCTCGCCGCACCCACCCCGCGCTCCGGAGTGCACTCACATCAAGGCAGGCTCTCCTCTCTGCTGGGCGGCATGGGGGAGGGGGTGTGTTTATTTGGGGTTTTCTTTCCCGCGTCAGGCTGGGTGGGCGTATTTCTTTGGCGGGGACGCGGGCATGGCTGAGCCCTGTCGATGGTTCCGGCCTCCGGAGTTGGCACCACCACCACATCGGCGTCCCGAGAAGGGGGGGGGGGGCGAAGGCGCGCAGGTGTAGGGCGACGCGGCGGCCCCCTGGTCGGGGAGCCGGGGTCGCCACCACGCCCGCCTGGCAGCGACTCGGCCGGCATGCGGGGAGGATGCAACTGACACAGCGCGCCCAGGCGCCGACCCCCGAGCTGGCGCCGGGGAGGGGGGCCCGTGTGTTCGGGCTTGATTGTGCGCGTGCGAGGGGCCTGCCCCGGAGGAGCGGGCGCGGCGCACAGCGAGGGCACGACGCTCTTCCGATCTGACACAGCGCGCCCAGGCGCCGACCCCCGAGCTGGCGCCGGGGAGGGGGGCCCGTGTGTTCGGGCTTGATTGTGCGCGTGCGAGGGGCCTGCCCCGGAGGAGCGGGCGCGGCGCACAGCGAGGGCCGGAGGAGTGTCGCGCGCGTCTGCATCCCCCCGATCGACATGGCGCCCTGCTGTGCCCTTGCTCCGTCCCGCGCCGACAGTCGGCCGGCCCCGGCACGAGCGGCAACGGCCGCGACGCCGCACGCGGCAGCACCGGGCGCGGCACATGCGGCCGCATGCGCCACATGCCGAGAGAGCGAGAGAGAGCACGCGCGGCTGTCCGCGCGCGCGCGCGCACACAGCCCCCGACACCCTGGGCCGCCCCCTCGGCCGGAGGGCAGGGGCGCGAGATGGAGGCCCCGCGCCCTGGGGCGGGCACATCAGATGCCGCGCAGGTCGTCGCAGCCCATCTGGAAGCGCTCCTGCAGCAGGGCGTCGTAGTTGAACTCGCGCTCCTCGCACAGGACCGGGTAGGTGGTGCGCAGGACATGGGCGATCTGGGCGCGGGAGAAGGCCCGGCGGTCGGAGTGCCTCGGCCAGCCGTACATGCCGCCCATGCCCAGGGCGTCGCCGCCCCGGTGGTCGACCATGTCCAGGGCCGGGGAGTCGTCGTCGAAGCGGCCGCCGGCGCCGCCCCCCTCGCGCCGCGGCGAGTACCCCTCATCGGCCACGACGCCGCCCTGGTTCAGGGGGTTGTAGCGGATGGCGCAGGTGGCCAGCCGGTGGGCCAGGTCCCGCTGCAGGCGCTCGCGGACCTCCTGGTACTCGGGCCGCGTGGCCAGCGAGCCCTCCAGGTCGCCGACCGAGCTGCTCTCCACCAGCCAGCGGAGGACGCGCTCGAGCTCGCAGATCGGAAGAGCACACGTGGGGTTGTAGCGGATGGCGCAGGTGGCCAGCCGGTGGGCCAGGTCCCGCTGCAGGCGCTCGCGGACCTCCTGGTACTCGGGCCGCGTGGCCAGCGAGCCCTCCAGGTCGCCGACCGAGCTGCTCTCCACCAGCCAGCGGAGGACGCGCTCGAGCTCGCCCCAGGGGTTGGCGCGGAGGTCCTCATAGCTGCGAGGTGGTCCCTGTGTCAGTGTGTGGCGGCATATGTCGTGGCGATGTGAGCCTGTGCTTGTGCTATCTCTCCGTCGTTCTTTGGCGTCCGCCCGTGTTCTGCGCCGGGCCCCTGGCCTTGCGCGGTCGCTGTCCCTCTTTCTCTCTTTCTCGCTCTCCCTCTCTCTATCTCTCTCGCTCTCTTGCACTGCCTGATGCCGCTGGCCTTTCGGCGACTGCCTTTGGCCCCACTCCTCGCCCTCGCCCCGACGGCCCCCTGCCGCCTGTCGACACCCCCTGTGGGCGTGCCCGGGGGCGGCGGGACGCACCGGATGAGGATGTACGGCACGCCGCGGTCCTTGAAGGCGGCCCAGTATCTATAGTTCTCCAGCCACAGGCCGGGCTGCTTACGGGCATAGTAGTCCCACTTCTCGGGGCTGTTGGGTTTTTTTTTTTTCGGCCTCGCCTGTTAGGGGGGGGGGGGGGGGGGGGGGTCCGGGCATGTGCGACATGGGGCGGGGCCCCGAGGCGTGGCCCCCTCGTGCCATGGCGGAAGGCTCGAACAGTGCACGCACCGGGCCTTGTCATCGTGGAAGTCATGGGTGCCAGTCTGCTCCAGGTGGTAGTACGACCGGATGGAGTCGAAGGGGTTGCGGATGATGTGGATGACGCGCTCGAAGGGGGCCTCCAGCTCCTGGGCATGGCGGCGGAACATCGGGTCATGGGACTTGACGAACAGCACGGTGTCCGTGTCGACCAGACCCTCGCAGCGCCAGCCGGAGTTCCGCAGCCGATGGTCCTAGCATCGGGGAGGGGGGGGGGGCATCGGCACAAGTGAACGCATGTTAGACATGGGATTCGGCGCTGGGATCGGGTCGCTGGGCCGACGCGGCGGGGGCCGGGGCCAGGGCGGGGGGGGGGGGGGATAGGGCCCTGCTTGCCCGTGGCAGGCCCCTGCTCGCAGGCAGGAGCCCCGGCGGGCGGGAACCCGGCAAGAGGGGGGGGGGAAAAAGGGGACACACTCGGGAAAAGATGCGCACTGCCCCCAATGCCCGGTCGGGCCTCGGCCGGGGCACGAGGGTCGGGGCACCGGCCCCGGGCCTGGGCCAGGGTGGGGCCTTCGCTTTCCGGCTTCCGGCTTCCCTCGCTGCCGCACGCGCAAGCACGCACACACGCAAGCACGCACACACGCACAAATACAGGCGCACACAAACACACGAACGCACAGGTCGGCCACACTGGAGAGGGCCCAGCCCCGCCAGGCCCCGGGGGCCTCGCCGCCCCGAGAGGCCCCGGGCAGGGCGCCCAAGGCCCGCCAGCGTCCATGGCGGCGGAGCGCGAGGGGGGGCAGCCGCCGCGCATGGCATGTATGGCACACACACACACACACACACGCCCGAGCGAGGGGAGGGCGAGGCCGGGCGGGAGGGGGCGGACGCACCGGGCGGTGACGTGAGTGCCTGCGGGGGCGGGCGGCGGAGCAAGGGCGGGGCGGGCCACGAGCCGGCGACTCGAGCCACCCGCCTGCCGGGGGGCGGCAGGGGCGGCACGAGGGGGCGCGAGGTCGGTGGCGGCCGCACCGGGCCGGACCCCACATGCAAGGGCCCCGGCAGTGGGGCTTCCAGGTGTCTAAATCGACACAGGAGCCGAAAGGGCGAGGACGGGAGAGGGGGCACCGGGTGCGGGCGCGTGCGAGCGTGGCCCCGGGCACAAAATCCCCGCCCCTGCCCCGCTGCCATGCTCCCCCCTGCGCTCTGGCCGCCATGCCCCTCCCGGGCCGCCGGGGCCCGGGAGGGGCATCTACTGTGGGTGTGGCTGGCCGGGCGCCCTAGCCCGGGCCCACGAACCAGCGCGACAGAAACAGCAGGAAGACTGCGTAGTAGTACAGCACTGAAAGGATGGACAAGTGGGTCCCCTGCTTGCCGGGGGGGTGCGAGCCGGGGGCGCGGGCGCGGGCCCGGCCCCCGGGGCTGGGCAGCCTGCCAGAACATACATTATACAGGGACCCGGTGCAGACGCCGGTCCACTTTTCGAGCAGCAGTCGCAGGAAGGAGTTCCCGGAGCGCGGGTAGGACCCGATGGCGAAGACGCCCCACTCCTTGGGGAAGTCGACGGCCACCCCGTCGAGGGGCTCGTCGCGTGGCCCGGCTGTGCCGGCCCCCGGGCAGCAGGCCCATATGCCCACAGGCGCGTCAGTGACAGCCGACCGGCTGGCGGGGCATGTGTGCAAGGGCCCGGTCGCGGACGCACCGGCCGCCTGACGGCAGATGTTCTCCCCGTCCAGGCGAATGTCGTTGTTGAACCAGGGCCGACGGACGGCGGTGCCGGGCCCGGGGGCATCCTCATGGTCGGGATCGCCGCCGCCGTCGGCGCCGCCGGCCAAATTCCCCCCGAGGCTGAGGGACACCCGGGCGGAGATCATGCGCGACATCGGGGCGCCCTGGCCCACCCAGAGGACACCGAGGCAGAAGAGGGCCACAAAGCCGAAGGCCAGGAGGGCCAGTAGCGGGATGGACACCCGGCCGCCCCTCCGCACGCCGATCATGGTTGCTGGGCTGAAGGGAGCTCCGGCTGTCAAGCAGGCCGGGCGCGTGCGGGTCCGAGGGCCGGGGAGGGGGGGGTGGGGGCGCGGGGGCGGAGAGCCGGCGGGTGGTCTGTCCATGGAAGCACATGTCAGCGCATGGGCGGGCCTCGAACGCGTGTGTGCTTGTGTGTGCTTGTGTGTGCGTGTGGGTGCGTGTGGGTGCGTGTGCGTGCGTGTGCGTGCGTGTGCGTGCGTGTGCGTGCGTGTGCGTGCGTGTGCGTGCGTGTGCGTGCGTGTATGTGTGTGCGTGTGCGTGTGTGTGTGTGCGTGTATGTGTGTGCGTGTATGTGTGTGCGTGTGCGTGTATGTGTGTGCTTGTGTGTGTGTGTGTGCGTGTGTGTGTGTGTGTGTGCGTGCGTGCGTGCGTGTGTGCTCCCGCACGCGACGGCCGCGAGCTGGCCCGGCACGATGGGCGAACGCACGTACAAGCTTCCAAGCTGCTGAGCGGCGGCGAGGCAGCGGCGGGACGCTGGTGACGGCAAGGAACCGGTCACTGCAGGGCAGGGCGAGCGAGGCGCAGCGCGCAGGAGAAGCGTGTCACGGTGCAGGAAGGGCGAGCAGGAGCAGAGGCGCGGAGGAGAGGGGGAGGGGAAGGAGGCGGGATGGCCGCCGGTGGAGAGTTCTGCCGGAACCGCTGCGCGGGCATGCGCACATCGAGCGAGGGCGTTTTCAGGGGACCGCCCTGGGCTGGCCCCTCGATGGGTCGTCCGGTACCTGCCATCGTTCAGCCGGCCCGGCAAGGTGCGCGTACGCCGAGCCGGGTGTCACCTCGCGCGTACATCGGCACTCAGCCGCCCAGCTGTCGACCGGAATGCACGCGCGCGCGCGCGCACGCACGCACGCACACACATGCCCATGCCTGAGGGACAGGCCTCTGCGCGCTGGGGCCCCGGCAGCCGCAGGGGTTTCACCGGCCGGCCCTCGCGCTTGAACTGTCACTCGGCCGGCTGCCGGGAGGGGGGGAGGGGGGCGCAAGGGGCCAAACCCCGCCGCCGGGCACCGGCGTCTGGCTGCGGCGCCCTGCTTACCCTGCGGCCCCCGGGCCCGGGCCCGGGCCCGGGGCAAGGCCGACCGGCGAGGCGAGCGCGGCCGCCTGCTCCCGGTGCCACCCCCCCCCCCCCCCCCCCCCGCCGCAGCCGGTGACAGACAAATTAATCTCGACCGTGGTGCGCCCGGCCCAGCGGGTGCGCCCACAACGGGCGCTCGCGTCGTCATCCCCTCCGGCCATTTGCAGGCATGGCAGCGTGCAGGTGGAGCGCCAGCCTTCGGCCACTCGGGCATTGGGTCCGGCCAGACCCGGGGCCGGGACATCGGCCTGCACGGGGTGCCGAGCGGGCGGGCCCGGCGGCCGAGCCCCGGCCAATTAAAGTGGGGCGGGGCCCGCGCCGGCCGGCCCGGCACTGCCGCCGGCGGCGGGAGCCGCACTCAGGACGGCAGAGCGGCCCCGTGGACACGCACGCCGGCGCGCCAGCGGCCGGGCCCCGCTCCAGCCGGCGGGCAAATATTTACCCGCCCACCCCCATCCACCACTACCACCACCGCCATGCGATGATGGCGCGCGGGTGACACTCCGGCCATACGGCACCGGGCACTGCGGTGCATGGGAGCTCAGCCCCGGAGACAGCCGGCGCTCTGTCGCGCACACGACCCATGTCGGGCAGAATTGCCCTGTGCCGGCCGGGCGGCCCATCGACCTTGCCGGCTCCCCGCTGGCTCTTTCTCGCGCCTGCGCCGGCCTCAAGGAGGCCGGCCTCCCGACCAGCCCCGCCTGAGCGCATGGCCATGGACGTGGCTGGGCCCGCCGTGCCCGGCGGCGACGGCGACGGGCAGGCGGGGGAGCCCTTCCTCGGCGGGTGGGCCCGCTCGACCACCCGCTGGTGCGGTGATGCGGCGTCCGCTTCGGGCCGGCGGCAATGTCCTCCCCCCGGCGCCCCCTCACTCCCCGGCGCCCTGCCCAGCTACGCGGCCGCTGTCGTCCACCGGGGTAGTAGGGCCAGCATGGGGCCCTGGTATCCACCCATGTGTGTGTGTGTGTGCGCGTGTGCGTGTGAGCACCGTAGCCGCGCCGGCCGCCACTGCCACCGGAGAACGGGGACCCCGCCCGCAGGGGGTGGGGGATGGGTGGCGATCGCGGCGGCCAGCCACGCAGCGAGCCAAGCGGAGCACCTGGCGGGCGCGGCCCGGGCCGTCGAGGCCCCGGCCTGGCGCTCCTCCATACGCGCACGCATGCACACGCACACACAAGCGCACATCGGGAGACCGGCCGGCCGGGCCCCGCTCCGGGGGGGAGGGGGGGGGGGGGCTCGGCTTTCCGGCCGCCCTGGACCCAGGGCCGGGCGCGGATCGGCGCCTGCATTGTGGGCTAGCCAGATGGGCCCCGGGCCGGCTGATTGTTGGCCCCGCACGCGACGGCCTGTCCCCGGTGCCCCCCGCGGCAGTCACTTTTTTTTTTATGCCCGGCATGCCAAGAGAGGCACCCCGGGCCTTGGGGGCCCCTGAGGCGCGCTGCAGCCGGATGATCGCCCCCGCCGGCCGGACCCTGAAGGGGCCGTGATCGGCCGGCCGCGTCATGGGCCGGGGCCGTGCAGGGCCCCGGCAATGGCCCAGCGCCCTGGCCAGGGCCGGATCTCCCGGCCCATGCTCGGGCCGCATTAATAGGGGACTTTAAATGTACGTCCAAGCATGCGTGTGTGTTTTTATATATGTGGCTGTGTGTCTCAATTGAGAGATGGCTGTGCGGGGGCGTGTGCGTGCGTCCGCGCGTCCGTTGTATGTGATGGCACCGCGCATTTGCTCCGGGCCGCCCCCCCCCCCCCCCTGGGGCCAGGGCAATGCCGGCGCGGGGGCAGACGGCGGGGGCGGATGGTGTCAGTTTGGGTGTTGCGCGCACGGGGATGCGCGGGAGCACGTGAGCGCACATGTGCCCGCGGTGTTAACCTGGACATTAACCGAGCGGGCGCGTTCGTCAGGCGTTTTCCCGGCCGGGCCCCCTCCGGCCCCCGGGCCATCTGCACTTGGGAAGAGGGGATGGGCCGGCGGCCTGCCGCTCGGGCCCGCGCCCGGGACAGGGCTCGGTGTGAGAGGGGCTTGGTGGATTTTTTTTTTGAAAGGCACACGGGGGGGGGGGGGGGGGCGCCCACCGCAACTGTGGGGTACATGTGCCGGCTAGTTCGGGTGTGCCCCCCCGATGCCCTGCCCATGGATGCCCTAGATCGACAACCCTGTGGAGGGGAGAGCCATCGGCCTCCTCTTGGGCCGCAGCCCTGGGGCAGGCCGCCCGGCCGCATTGTCTTCTCCCCCCCGCCTCCCGGGGGCCATGGTGTCTGTCATTCTCCCCTCGCAGGTTGCTTCGTGCCACACCTGCTTCCGAGAGCGGCTGTCGGTGGTTCCAGGCGCCGCGGCGCCTCCCTGCCACTGGTGCTCGCCCGGGCCCCACACCGGCCGGCTAGGTCGGCGGCCCCTCGCGCGGTGGCCCCCGGCGTGTGGGGCGCCTCGCATGGCAGCCGGGCCCAGGGGGGGCTGGCCGTTGTGTTGCCGCCGCTGCCGCCGCCGCCGCCGCCGCCGCCGCCGTGGGCCTGGCCCGGGCCGCGTGTCGGGATCGCTCGCCCGGGCCTCTGGCCATGCTGCGTGCTCGCACGTGCCCACCAGGCACCTGCCGCCAGGATGTCCTGCCGCCGCCGCCGCCGCCGCCTGTGCGAAGGGACATCCAGCCCCCGGGGGCCCGGGTGCGGGGCTTCCGATCCCAGGCGCGCGGCTCAGGCACATCATGCAAGTGGTCTTGTTGAAGGGGCCGCGCGGTCGCCCGGCCGGCCGCCCGGTGTATCCCGGCGGTGATCGCCACGCCGACCGGGGGTCTCCGAGAGGGCCGTCGTTGGCGATCCTGTCGCAAACCGTGCCGGGAGTCCTTTCAAGACCCGCATCCGGTGCCTGGTCCGGGGATTTGCCGTACGCACACATGCACTCTTGGGGCCCTTGTTCGGCCCCCCTTCGGACGCCCGTCCATCCGGGACGCACCGGGTGCAGTAGCGTTGGCGACCGGAGGGGCCGAGGGCGTCGCCTTTGTTTGACTGGCTGGATGGCAGTGGGACGTGTCGGTCGCCGCCTGTCCCTCCACGCGCCGGCAGCGCCCGTCGGCTGAACGGGCACCTGCCGCTGCTGTGTGTGGAGGCGGGCCCTGTTCGCGCCCCATCCGGCCTCTCTTCCTTCCTTGTCCGTGGTGCGGCCGGGACACCCGGAGGCCGCGGGAGGACAGCCCCGGCGGCCGGGCTGGCCGGTGGCCTCCACTCCCCCCTGGATGGACCCTCTGCTGGCTTGCGCAGGGGCATGTCCACGCCGATGGTGACATTGTCCATGTGTGCCCTTGCGTTGGGCGGAGGAGGGTTCGGGCGTGCTGCTCGGCCTTCCGCCCCCCCCGCATGCGCACGCGCATGTGCCGGGCCTGCCCTGGCATGCCTTTCCCGGGTGCCGGCTTGCCGTGTGGCATCCTTGGACAAATGTGTGTATGTGTGCGCATTTTGCATCCACATTTGTGCGAATGGGTGCGCCATCCGGCCTTCGCCCGGGGGCGCCTCTTTGCCTGGGCTCGGGACGGCCTGACACCATGTCCGGGCTCGCCGCCGGGCGCCTGACGGCCCCGGAGCCCCCCCGGATCCGGTGATCAGGCTGGGGATGGTTGGTCAGCGCAGGAAAGGCGCCGGGAGGCAGCCGGCAGGCACGAGGCGGAGTCAACAGCATAGAGAGACCGAGTGGGAGGCGGGTTGGACAGGGGAGGGGCCGATGTCAATGTGTATTAGGAGGGGGTGGATGTATTGCAGGCCCCATGGAGGGGGGGGGGAGGGGGGAGGGACAAGCGCCGGGCGTGAGGGGCCTGTGGCTGCCATTCGCCCGGCCGGCGTCCGCTTGTGGGCCCGGCACACATCAGAGGAGGTCCATGAGATTCGGCTGGTTGTTGGCGGCCGGCCGGGACTGCAGCCTCATGGCGCCGCCAGCGGGAGCCGGAGAGGGCGTGGCCGCCGGGGCCGAAAGGGCCGCGGCCCAGATGTCCGGCGCCGGCGACACGCCACTGCTTCCAAAGGCACCGGCTGGCACGGGGCCGGAGAAGGGGTCCGACCCGCCGGTGCCGCCGCTCTCGAGGAAGTTCTCCAAGCCCGCGAGGTCCTTGTTGTCCCAGCCGCCGGGGGCGCCACCGGTGGCAGGTTTCCGAGAGGCGCCCATGGCCAGCCCGGGCGCGGGGCCACCCCCATGGGGCACGTTGTCTGTGTGTGAGTGTGTGTGGGGGGGGGGG
>NW_009242986.1:71727-80975 GCF_000388065.1 Fonticula alba | reverse complement strand
CCCCCCCCCCCCCCCCCCCCCCTTCGCCCCGCACGCGTGGCCGCCATGGGGTTCGTCTTCTCCAAGCTGGTCTGGTACTTCCTCGGCGTGCCGGAGGAGGTCAAGCTGGTGATCGTCGGCTTGGACAACGCGGGGAAAACCACCTTCCTGTACCGCCTGTGCGTGGCGCACTAGATCGCGCCGGGCCTCCCCCCGGCCGGGGCCCGCTTCTCCTTCCGCACCTCTCCCTTTTTTTTATTCCCCCTCTTGCTCGCTCTTTCTCTCGCGCGCGCCTCCCGGGTGCTAATCTCCCTGCGCCGCGCCAGGCTGCTTGGCCAGGTGGTGGCCACGACACCGACCATCGGCTCGAATGTCGAGGAGTTTAACTACAAAAACATCAAGTTTCTCATGTGGGACATCGGCGGCCAGGACAACCTCCGGAGCTCCTGGTCCACGTACTACATCAACTCGAAGGTCCGATCGGGCGGGGCCCGCGCCGGCCTCGGCTCCCGGCCGGCCGGTCTTGGCGGCTGACACACACACACACACACACGCACACACGCACACACGCACACACGCACACACCCGCTTGCCGGCCGCACGGCGCCGTTGCTTACTCCCCCTTCGCCCGTCCGGCCGCCTGCGCCTCTCTCTCTCTCTCTCTCTCCCCCCCCCCCCCCCTGCAGGCCGTCATCATGGTGGTAGACAGCACCGATGTCGCGCGGTTCCCGATCGTCCGGCGGGAGCTCCACAGGATGCTTTCGCATGAGGTGCGTCGCGGCCGACATGGGCTCCGGCGATGCCGGCACCTGCCGGGCCGGGGGGGAGGCGAGGCATTCCACCCTCCTTGATCGTCCTTCCATCTCTCTCTCTCTCTCTCTCTCTCTCTCTCTCTTTTTTCGCGTCCCGCTCGCCCGCCGAGGGCCGCTGACATCCGGCCTCCCCCGTGCGCGCCACGCCGAGTCCAGCACCTTGCCCGGATCCCGCTGCTGGTGCTGGCCAACAAGCAGGACCTGGACGAGGCTCTGACGACGGCCGAGATCTCCGACGCCCTGGGGCTGCCGGAGCTCGACGTCACCACCCCCTGGCACATTGCGGTGCGTGCGCCTTTGCGAGCTGCTCGCCTGTCTTTTGCATCACCCTCGTGCCGGCCCATGCCCCCGGACTGACCGGCCTTTGTGCTGCCTGTTGAACTCCCCCTGTGCCTCGGCGACAATCACCCGCGCCCTGTAGCCCTGCAGCGCCATCTCCGGCGAAGGGACCACCGAGGGGCTGGACTGGGTGGTGAGCCAGCTGAAAAATGAGCCATTAGCCGAGGTGCCGGGCGCCGCGTCGGCGCCGGCCTCGACGCCCGCACCCGCGCTCAAGTAGCACACGCTCGCCAAGCCTGCCTGATCTTGCCCCCTGGCCTGGGCCGAATAGAAGAAAAAACCCTCCACACATGAGTGCCCCCCCCCCCCCCCCGCCCTCCCTGCTGCCGCGGCCCCATGGACTTACGCATGTGTGTATGTAGGCGCACGCGTGTGCTCAGGGACGTGCTCAAGGATGTGCTCAAGGATGTGCGCGTGTGTTGGTGAACAGGGGGGCTCGACGCGTGCGGTGTCTAGAAGGTCCGCGGCACCGAGAGGCGATTCTGCAGGTCCGTCGACCGGGACATGTCCATGGGCAGAAGGCGCTGGCGGTTGTAGATCCGCGGGCTGGCCTCGGCGCGGAGCTGGGACGAGGGCGACGAAGGCCGGGTCAGGCAACCGGGTGACGGGGCACGGGGAGAAGAAGGGAGGGAGGGGGGGGAAAAAAAGAAGAAGCAAGGGGGCCGAGACGCCGGGAATGGTGCCGGCAGTGCTCCCGCCAGCGGCAGGGGCATGGCAAAAGGGAGAAGGGGAAACAAACAAACAAAGGAGGGAAGGGGGGGGGAGGGGGGCGGCGCACCAGGATCTCCACAAGCTGGAGAGAGGACAGGGCCGCGGCCAGGTGCAACGGGGTGTCCTCCTCCTGGAAGGTCCGACGCGAGTGCAGCGGCGGCACATCGGTCCCGGACTGGGCGATCAGCGTCCGGTCGACCGTCAGCAGGAAGCTCACCATGGCCGGCTCCTTCTTGAGGACCCCCAGGTGCAGGGCCGTCATGCCGGAGAAGTCCGGCTCGTGGAGCAGCTGCAGCGTCAGCGGCGTCAGCAGGCAGCCCGCCTGGCAGGGGGGCACCGGCAGGGAGGAGATGTCCTCGGCGCGGGTGGGCGGCCGGAGAAGCTTCGGCGCTTGGCTCAGGTCGACCAGCTGCTCCAGGGGGACATCGGCTCGGGCGGCGGCCAGGCGCACCGGGCGCCCGATGTCCCCTAGGGACACGGACAGGCCCTCGACAAAGGTGACAATGCGGGCTGGGCTGCCGAGGAGCTCGACGACGCCATGCCGGGCGGCCCGGGCCGCCGAGTGGAGCGGCGTGTAGCCGATGCGGTTTTTGGAGCTTTGTCGCGGCGGGCAGGGCGGAGCGGAGGGTGTCCATGCGTGTGCGATGGGAAAAGGGTGCAGCGGGAGGCGAGGAGAGGGAGGCGAGGAGAGGGGGGAGAGGAGAGGGGGGCGAGGAGAGGGGGGAGAGGAGAGGGGGGAGAGAAGAGGGAGGTAAGAAGAGATGGATGAGCAGAGGGAGGTGAGAAGAGATGGATGAGCAGAGGGGAATGGGTAGAGGGGAATGGGCAGAGGGAGATGAGCAGGGGGGAATGGGCCGATAAAAATCGGCGGACTGAGATCGGCAGACCGAGACCGGCAAACCGACATCGCCAGAGCAGACGGAAAACCGGCAGACGGGGGAAAAAAAAGAAAGGGCGAGGAGCACGGGGGAAAGGGACGCACAGGGTCGACGCGCCGCCCACCAGCAGCACCAACGCCACCGGGAAGTCCGGGGCGATGTGCATCGGGGTGTCGAGAGTGCCGCGGGTGGCGGCCAGCACACCGCCGAAGCCCAGCTGCGGGGCGGCCCCCGGGCCGGCCAGCCCGGCCGGGCCCGGGGCCTGAGCAATGCCCAGCTCCACGGCGCAGCGGGACATGCAATTGAAGGGCCGCAGGACCTCGGCCACGGTCAGCGGCGAGGACCACCGGACGGCCATGTGCAGGGGTGTGTCGCCGCGGAGGTTGCGCGGCACGGCCGCACAGTCACCAGGGCTCGGGGTGCAGGCGTCATAGCCGGGGTGCAGCTCGGCCGGCACGCCGCAGCACATGGCCGCCTGCATGGCCGCCCGGATGACCGCCCGGTCGGTGGACGGGTGCTGAGACAGCCGGCCGGCCAGGTCGCCGGCCGCCGCCAGGGCCGGGTCCCCCTCGGCCAGGGCCACCCCATGCAGCAGGGCCGCATACAGGGCCCGGATGATGGCCGGATGGCCATTGGACGCGGCCAGGTGCAGGGCCGATGCGCCGCTGGCATCGCGCGCGTCCACATTCAGCACGGCCGAGGCCGGCCGAATGACCGTGCACCCGGCCGGCTCGGGCCCGGGGGCGATGGCCGTCCCGGCCGGCGCCTCGACCCACAGCTCCGCCTGCCCGCGCGAGGGGGCCCCCCCCGGGCCGGGCCCGGGCAGGCCGAAGGCGGCGCGGACCTCCTGCGCCAGTGACCCGGGCAGCGGGCCCCAGTGGAGTTGCTTCCCCGGGCCGAGGGGCTGCGGCGTGGCTGGGCGCACGTGCGCCGCCCGGCGCAGGAGCGCACACACCACCGGCAATTGGCCATACTGCGCGGCGAAGTGCAATGGCGTCATGCCCTGCAGGGTGGGGTAGTTGATGGCGGCGCTGTCGAGCCGGTGGAACCCCCACGAGGAGGAGGAGGAGGCGGGGGAGAGAGAGAGGGGGGGGGCGCGGGGCGCGGGGCGGGGGGCGGAGGGCCGGGCACGATCGCCGGCGGCACAGGGCGACCGAGCAAGAAGCCCAGCAAGAGGAGCGGGGTGAGACAGGGCAGGGGGAAAGGCAGGAGAGGCAAGGGGGAAGCCAGCCCCGCATGGGGGGGGAGGCGCACCCGCAGTACAGCAGCAGTTCCACCATGTCCCGGTGGCCGCGCGAGGCGGCATGCTGCAGGGAGGTGTAGCCACGCTCGTCGAAGAGGTTGACCAGCATCGGCGCATGGCGGGACAGGGGGACGGCCAGGCGCTCGGCCGGCGGGCCGGCCGGGCCGGCCGCCTCGTCCGACTCGTCGCCCTCCTCCAGCAGCTCCGTGAAGAGCCCCTCCCCGCCGAGGGGCGACCCATCGGCCGAGGAGATGTCCGAGAAGTCGGACGTCGGCCAGGAATCCACCAGGACGGCCTCCGGCGAGGCGGCACCGGGCAGGGCCTCCGGCGAGCAGCCACCCGCCGGGGGCTTGGCCGCCGGCAGCCGGTGCGCCGGCGGGTCCAGCAGCAGGCGCCCCACGGCGGCCAGGTCATTCCGGGCCACCGCCCCGAGGAAGGACTGGAAGAGGAGATCGGTGTCGGCGGCCGCCGAGGAGGCGGACCCCGGGGCCCCGGCGCCCAGGCCGCGCGACCCGCCGGACCCGGACCCCAGCGACGAGGAGGAGGCGCCCGGCCCGGCGGCCGGCGGCGGGTGCGGGCCCGGCGCCCCGGCCCGCGGGGGCGACGACTCCCCGGACCCCGGGCCGCTGGCCGGCAGCGAGTCCGACGAAAAGTACCCGGCAAATTGCCCGATCAGGTGGAGGTCCGCCACCTCGGTCGGCCGGTGGGCCGCATGTGAAGAGGAGCCCGGCCCGGGGGCGGAGCTGCCCAGGGCAGGCCCGCCATCGGCCGGCAGGCCCATGCGTGTGGTCGGATGCTCCATCCGACAGGGGCACTGGTGCGTCAGCCCCGGCAGGCAGGGCTGCTGCGCCAGCGACTCCACCAGGCTCACCACCACGCGCAGGGTGCTCAGCATGTAGTCCTCCTCGGCCAGCTGGGTGGCGGCCTCGGCGCGCAGGGCGTGCACCCGGTCCCGGAGATTGGCCCCGAAGGCCGGCGGCGGGGCCGGGCCCGAGCCCGAGCCCGGCGCAAGGCCATCGGCCCCGGCGCCAGCCCCGGCAGCAGGCCCACCGGCCGCCCCGACCCCCTGCTCGATGGACACCGACCGGCGGAAGGCGGCCGGGCTGCCGGCCGACCCGGCCATCGAGCTGATGGACCACTGGCTGGCCGAGCGCCGGGCCGTGCCGCCGGTGTGGGCGCCCGGGCTGGGGGACCCGGGCCCGAGGGCCGGGCCCTGGGCGAAGGCCTCCGGCCCGGGTCCGAACAGCTGGGCCACCTTGTGGCCGAGGAGGAGCTCGCGCGCCCGGGCCTGGACCTGGCCATCGGACACCAGGTCCACGGCCGAGGCGAAGCGTGTGGCGATGCGATTCAGCTGGCCGATGAAGGTCAAGTCCGCGTACACGTGGGTCAGGCCGCTGTGGATGAGCACGTAGGCCATTCGGGGGACCAGGTCGTCGGCTCCCATCGGCAGGCCGGGGTGAACGGCTGGGCAGGGGTGGGGGGGGGGACGGGGGGGGGACGGGGGCGAGCAGTTGGCGTTGGGCATGGTTGTGTGGGGTGAGGACCGAGGGGGGAGGGACGAGGCAGGGAGATCAGAACAAGGCGGACGGGTTGAGGAAGATGCACGAGAGGTCGAGGGAGATGCACGAGACCCATCCACAGACACGAAGGACATCCACAGACACGAAGGACATCCACAGACCCAAAGGACATCCACGGACACAAAAGATATCCACGGACACAGAAGACATCCACGGACACAGAAGACATCCACGGACACGAAGGACATCCACAGACACAGGAGATGTCCACACACACACACACACACACACACACACACACACACACACACATGCACGCACACACACACACACACAGGAAACACCCACAGGCAACAAAAAGACACCGAGCCGCACGAGCGCACCATTGAAACACTTGAGGATCGCCTCGAAGGTGGTCTGGATGACAAACATCTTGTCGCTCGGGGACTTGAAGTTGTCCAGCTTGCCCAGGATGTCGGTGGCCACCGAGTGCAGGAGGCGCTCCTCGCGGGACATGGGCCGACAGGCGGACACCTCGGCCGGGGGGCCGGCCGCCTGCGCGGCCGCCGACCCGGGACCCAGATCCGGCCGGAGGAAGAAGGCCAATGGCAGGGCCTGCAGCCGCTGGAAGCACCGGACCAGGTAGGCCTCCTGCGAGTCCAGGCGAATGGTCAGCGACAGGAAGACCAGCGTGTGCGTCTGCCCGAGGATGTAGGTCTCCACCATGTGCAGCAGCCGCGTCCAGTTGCGGACCATCTGCCGCGCGACGAAGGCCACCGGGACCGGGTCATCGAGGGCCAGGTCGCCGGTCAGCAGGGGCGCCAGCCGGCCGCCGCCGGCGGCCAAAGCCCCGGGGGCATTCAGCGCGGCGGCCTCGGCGGCGGCCGGCCGGGCCCCGCCCGGCCCCCCCGGCCGGAGCAGCGCCCCCGGCAGGAAGGAGGCCATCTCGGCGAAGAGGGGATTCGTGCACTCGAGATAGACCATGGCCGCGTGGACGCTCTGGGCCAGCTGGCCGCAGAGCTCCTGCGGGATGAGGTCGAAGTCGTCGATGGCCGCCGGCGGCTTCGGCATCGGGGGCCCGTGCGGCTGCCACACCGGCACCGGGTCCTGCTCCAGGAGGTCCACCACCACCGGCGGGCTGGTCGAGTGCAGGGCCTCGGTCCCGAGGGCCGGGGCCAGCACCGGCCGCGAGGCAATGCTCACCGGGGTGCCGGGGATCCGGTGCGCCGAGCCGGAGCGCTGGTGCCCGGGCCCGGGGCGCTGCGGCTCGGCCGCCGGCTGGAAGTGCCCCCCGCCGCCGAAGGGGGACCGAATGACCCCGACCGCCGGCGACAGGGGGGGGGCGGCGGCGGCGGCGGCGGCGGCGGCGGCGGCAGTGACGGCGGCCACCGGTGAGGTGGCATCGGCGCTGGAGCTGCGCCCCGGCCCGGGAGAGGGGGTCGTGGCCACGCGCAGGCTGGGCCGGCCGGACCCGGGGCTGGACATGGCCCGCGGTGGCCGGCCGGCCCCGGCCCCGGCCCCGGCCCCGGCCCCGACCACCGGGCTGCCGGCCGGCGTGGGGGACATGCTGCCGGTGGGCGAGGAAAACCGGCTCAGGAAGGAGGACAGCCGGCTGGAGGAACTGCCGGACCGGGCGTGCCCGGAAGAAGCCGGCGACCCGTGGGCCGTGCGGCTGGACCCGGCGACCGGGGCCCCGCCGAGAGAGGCCCCGGGTCCCCCGGGGGACCCGGGGCCGTCGGCCTGGCCGGAGCCACGCCGGCCACCGGCCCCGGCATTGGCCCCCATCCCGGCGGCCGGGCCGTCCTCCGAGCTGGACATCGAGGAGAGAAAGTGGAAAACCAAGTCCGAGTCGGACCGGCCGCCGGTGATCGAGGCAATCACATTCTCGAAAAGGTGGTGGAACTCAATGAGAAGGGCGCTGATGAGTTCCAGGGCCTCGGTGTTGTCGGAGGTGCCCATGAGGAATTGCCGGCAATCCGGGTAGGACTTGCGCGGGGGGATGTACACCAGCCGGCTGCCGAAGGGGAAGCCGGCCACGGCCGGGAGCTCGCTCTCCGGCGCGTCGGCCGGATCCCCCGGCCCCGGGGCCGTGTACAGCCGCCCCGACACGGAGGATGACCGGCGGATGCCGAACCCCGGGGCCGGCCCGGAGGTGACCGACAGCCGGCCCGTGGCCCGGGGCCGGACCGACAGCGAGTCCGACCGGCGGAGGGACAGCCGGCCGATGTCCGGCCCGGGCGGCGGGGCCCCCACCTCGATCCAGGCATCCCCGGCGGCCGGCGCCCCCCTGGCCATGGTGCGCGCGGCCGCGAGGCCCTCGGCCACATTGCCCCCGGTGGCCGGCAGCATGGACAGGGCCAGCGGGCTGGGCCCGGCCGGGTCCCGGGTCGTCGGGGGCTCCGGCAGGGCGCCGGCCGGCCCGGCACCCGGCCCGCCGCCGGCGCCCCCCCCGGGCCC
The DNA here is from genome assembly GCF_000388065.1 of Fonticula alba. Taxonomy (NCBI): domain Eukaryota; order Rotosphaerida; family Fonticulaceae; genus Fonticula; species Fonticula alba. The sequence goes on along the minus strand of NW_009242986.1, from coordinate 73,036 downwards.
GGGGCCGGTGACCAGCGCCGGCGACGAGGACGACGAGCTGGAGGACGCCGGGAAGTCGAAGGACGACTCGGTGAGCCGCGGGCCGGGGGAGATGTGCGTGAAGCTCGGCGTGCGACTGAGATCCGGGCCGTCGAGGGCCGGCGGGTCGACCCCGAGCCCCGGCTGCCCGTGGCCGTCGGCCATCGACCCCGGGTGGCCTGGCAGCCGGAGGAAGTCCACCGCCTCGGGGGGGTTCAGCGGGAAGGGCTCGGCCCCGGGGCGCTGGTCCCCCAGGAGCAGGCTCGACTGGCAGGTGTCAAAGACATCCGCCACGCAGACCGCCTGGTAGAGGAGGGCATTCTCCGGGTCCACTCCGGCCGGCAGGAGGGCCAGCATGTCGGGATCGATGTCGAGCGACCCGTAGAAGGACTCGTCGAAGAGGATGCGCACGCGGCGGTCGCTGGAAAAGCCGTGCTCTGCGCCGGGCGACGGGCAGGCAAACGAGGGGGCGGGGGGGCGGGGGGGCGGGGGGGGATCACGGGTCAGACCCCGGGCAGAGGCGAAGGGCGGGGCGCGCGGGCATCCGGCGAGAAGCGCACCCGGGGACAGCTCGAAGTGGCTGCCATCCTCGGACAGGGAGACGACCCGGCCGTTGAGGGTCCGGTAGCGCTGGGGCGTGCCGGCGGGGGCGCCCGGCTGGCTGATGGCGCGCATGAGGTGCGACGCTGGGCGCGCGGAGAGGAGGGCAGGTGAGCGAGACGCGGCGGCTCCCCCGCCCCCCCGGGAACGGGGGGGGGTGCGTGGGGAAGCAGGACATACGTCGGCCGGGGGCCGGGGGGGGGGGCTGGACGCACCGAGGAACGAGTCGGCAAAGGGACCAACCAAGCCCGCGGCATTCAGCGAGGCGGTCGAGGGCACGGCAATGAAGAAGGTCCCCTCGAGGCGCATGGGGGTGTCGCCGGCCGCTGCGGCCGCCGCAGCCGGCGACCCGGGGCTGCAGGACCCGGGGTCCAGGGCGGCCGTGGCCAGGACGGCCGGCGACCCGGAGCACGAGGCGCCGAGCCCCTCGGCCGGCGGGACCTGGGCGAGGGCATTCTGCTGGGCGGTCATGGAGATGATGGCCATGATGTCCGACCGGGCCTGGACACTTTGGAGGAAGGCATTCTCGGTGATGTCCTCGTCGTCATCGTGGAAGATGGCCAGGGAGGCGCACATAGCCTCTCTTTCTTTCTCGGGTCCGGGGGGGAGGGGGGGGAAGGGGTAGGGAGGGAAGAGGGGGCGGCCGCGGGTGACACCGGGAAGGACGGCGACACCGGCGGACGGGGGGGAC
>NW_009242986.1:70320-71717 GCF_000388065.1 Fonticula alba | reverse complement strand
GGGGGGGGGCGGGGCGGCGCGCGGGAGGGGGAGGGCGGTGCCCGGGCGAGCGTGGCCGCTCGCGGCGCCCGGAGGCCCGGCCCTTGAACGGTGGCGACCCCGCCTTCGCGGGAGCGATCTTGGGAGCTTGCCGCCTGGCGCGGCCAAGTGCCGCCCCCCCCGCCGCCGGCCACCGGCCGCCGTGCGTGCTGTGGCCGGGGCGCGCCCTTCGGACATGGGCGCTGGCGCCGGCGTCCGGTGGCCAAGGCCGCGGGTCTGGCTGCCGGCCGGCGAGCCTTGCCGGGCGCCTCGTTGGCAGATGCCGCCCCGGCCCTCGTCATTGTGGATGTGGGGCCCCGCACGCTGGTGCGGCCTCCCCCCCCCCCGGGAGCCGGCAATCTGCCACTTTGATCCCGGAGCGCGGGCCCCGCCCGGGCCGGGAAGGAAGATGGCGACAGACGGGCCCGCCCGGGCCTTTTGTCGCGCCGGCCCCCGGGCCGGCACACCGCGATGCACGGGGGGGGGGGGGGGGAAGGGGAGCCCAAAAGCGCGCCCCCCCCCCCCCCCGCCTCCGAGGCCGCGGCGCACGCACAAGGGGAAGGCCCCGCCACCCGGCGGAGCTGGGGGGTGGGGCGGCGGCGGGCCTGCGCGCCCTGACACGCCAAGGCGCAAGCCCGGGAGGTGTCACGTGCGCGATCTAATGGAGCAGAATCCAGTCTATTGGTGTTCACATGGGCGGGTCGTGGGGGATCACGAGGAAGCCGAGGGCCTCGCAGTCCGGCACCGCCACCACGCACAGGGACAGCCCGTCGGCGGTGCTGGGCCGCCGGGCGGCCCCGCCGGCGCCACCGGGGGGGAACCACCCGAGCGGCGCACAGTCGAAGGCCCGGACGCCGAGGGGGAGAGTGCCGCGGGTGGACCACACCACCGGCGGCCGGGGGTCCTCCGCGCCAGCGACCTCGGCATCGGCGTCGTCGGTGAGGGTGGCGGGCCAGGCCTGCACCAGGCTGCTGTCCTCGCCGCAAGAGAGGACCGACCCTCCGGGGAGGAAGGCCGCGCGCCAGGCGGGCCCGGCATGGCGGCCGGCGCAGGCGACCGGTCGGGAGGCGTCCGCCGCGTCGCCAGGGCGTGTGAGCCCCTGCAGGGCGCCCAGGTGGTACACCAGCATGTGGCCCTCCTGTGCGGTGGCGCACAGGTGCCAGGGCGCCAGGGCGCTGCCGCCCCACTGGAGGGACAGGTGATGTAGGCCATCCTGTGTGCATGGGTTGGGAGGGGGGGGGGAGAGGTTGCGGAGTGTGAGAGAGAAGTGTGAGAGAAGTGTGAGAGAGGTGCGAGAGAAGTGTGAGAGAGGTGCGAGAGAGAGGTGTGAGAGAGAGGTGCGAGAGAGAGGTGTGAGAGAGAGGTGCGAGAGAGAGGTG
>NW_009242986.1:68867-70310 GCF_000388065.1 Fonticula alba | reverse complement strand
CCTCCCTCTCTCTCCCTCTCTCCCTCTCTCTCCCCCTCTCTCCCTCTCCCTCTCTCTCTCCCTCCCTCTCTCTCTCTCCCTCGCCAATCCACCGCTCCCTAACTCAAATACCAGCCCTCGCCCGATGTCGAGGCCTTGACCGATCCGTCGGTCGAGGACCCGAATGTGGTCTTCCGCGGGCTGGACCCCTCGGCCCAGGAGAACCTCATCCGCACCGAGGGCCCGAACGGGACGCTGGAGTCGCCATCGCAGCGGCGCAGCCGCACCCGCTCGCTCTATGTGGCCATGGCGATTCTCTTCTTCGGCGCCATGATGGCCAGCGTCACGGTCCCCTCGCTATACCTCTTCCTGGAATCCATGAAGCCCGGACGTGCGTGTGTCCCTCGGTCTCGTGGCGGCCGTGGGGTTTGTCTTTTCGCTCCCCCCCCCCCTGCTAACCGTGTTTCCCCCCTCTCCTGCGCCTCCTCCTGCCCATGCAGCCACCATGACCCCGTCCTCGGGCACGGATAGCCACCTGGAGCTGGGCATCGTGTCGGCCATGTTCCCCCTGGGGCAGCTGCTCGGCTTGCCGGTGACCAACTACTGGTGCGTGGCCGGCCATCCTGCCTATCCCCGGATGTGCAGGCACACATGCATGTATTTGATGTTGTTAATGATCGCCGCCGCTGTTGCATGCCCTGGGCCTCGATTGGCAATTCTCACCCGGTCTACCCTCCTTGCGGCCCCCCCCCCTCCCCCCCCTCACACCCACATCCGCAGGTATGTCCGAAAGAACGCCCGACAGGTGTTCATCACCATGGGGATCTTTTCCATCATCTTCAGCATGGGATACCTGTTTGCATTGAATCGCTTTGCGATCCTGCTGTCGCGCTTCTCCCTGGGCTTCTGGTGCGTGTCGTGCCGCGTGGTCGGCCTCCCGTTTGGTCTTTGGCGAGGATGTGTGTTTCTCTCTCTTTTTTTTTCTTTGCTAATGTCCTCTCCCCCTTCCCCCCCGGGCCCTGCTCTCCGCAGCTTGAGTGGCACCCTCATCACGCTGCCGTACATTGCCCACTCGACGCCGGTTGTGGGGTCCGGGTCCTCGGGCTCCGAGCGTTTCTATTTCATTTCCATCTCCACGACCTTGCTCGAGACCGGGTGCGTCGTGCATTGCGCCGGGGGGAGGGTCCTGGGTCTCGGCCTTCCCCGGGTGCCTCGCCTTGTCCGCCTCGTTTGCCATGTGGACTGACCATTGCGCGGTTTTGTCAGCTTTGCCCTGGGCCCGGTGTTCGGCGTGCTGATGATGAATGTCAGCTTCTATGTCGGTGTGTTTTGGGGGTCCTTGCCTTTCCTTTTTTTTCTTTTCGCTGCCCCGGGGCTCGGGTTGGTGCTCTGCTGATTCCGGCCGATCCCTGCTGACTCTGGCTGCCCCGTCGGTGCCTCTCTCTCTCTCTCTCTCTCTCTCTC
>NW_009242986.1:66478-68857 GCF_000388065.1 Fonticula alba | reverse complement strand
GGCGGGCGGGCGGGCAGGCGCCGGGGCAAACGGCGCAGCAGGGCGAGAAGGGAGGGGGAGAAGGGGAGTGCCGATCTGGCCCGGGCGCCCAGAGCCCCGCAGGCGGGCCGGAAAAATGTGCCGGGGCCTGTCTGCGCACGCCCGGGCGGGGGCACGACGCGACGGGGGGGGGGGGCGAGCGACAACGTTGCCCAAGGCGCGGGGGGTGGCCTCGCGCGGGGTGATCCTCCAGCGGGGAGGGAGGGTGCCGCGCCGCAGCGTGGGGCGGGGCGCCTCTCCTTCGGGGGCGGCGTACGCGTGTGCGTGCCCTGGACGCAGGTGTGTTAATTCCCCCCTGCGCCGGGCAAGTGACCGCCCGGGCCCCCCGGCCCCAGCCCTGGGAGGGGGGGGGGGCCGGAACAGCACCGAGGGGCGGGCTGGGGGCACGCAGGCGACCGGGGCGCGCGCGCGCCCGAGAGTCCATGAACCCCCAACAGATCCCGACGGTGGCCGGAGCCCCTCGGGGGTCGGATGGCGGGGCAACTGCCGACCTGGCGCCGACATGCCGGCGCACCGGCGGCCCTGACATTCCTGCCGAGGGGCGATCTGGCGCCGGGCGCGGGGAGGACGCCGGTCGCTCCCCCCCCCCCCCCCCCCCCCCCGGTCCCCGGGCAAGAAGAGGTGGCTGGCTCCGGTCGGGGGGGATCGTCGCGCGATGCTCCGGCATACCCCGCCTCCCTCTCCTCCCCTGCTGCCCTCTCTCCCTCTCTCTCACACACACACACACGCGCGCGCGCGAGCTCCCTTGCCCTCCAGTGCTCGCCCTGCCCCGCCCCGCTCTGCCTGCCTGCCTCGGCGGCTGTCTTGTCTAGGCGTCCCTCTCGGCGCGCCTGCCCGCCTGCCCCCGGCCCCGTGCGCCTGCATGTCCGGAAGGGAGCCCGCCGCGCGGCGTGCGCGCAATGTGTCCCCCCTGCTGTGGGTGGCGCAGGCCCTCGACCAACGCCGGTGGCTGCTGCCGGTGATTGGCCTCGTCCTGCGGCTGGGCCTGGTTGGTGCGTCTGAGCACCCGCACACACACACACACATACATGCACGCACGCACGCACATGCAATTCCACTGCCCGATGGGGCCGGCAGCCCTAGCCATGTCGCCCGGAACTGACGCCCTCCGCCGGGGCCCGGCTCGGTGTCTGCCCTCTTTGGGCGGGTTTCGCCTGTGCCTGCCTGAACACGATGGCCAGCCTACGGTGAGTGGCAGGACCGCACCATGGCCGTCCGGTTCACGGACATCGACTACCATGTTTTCACGGACGCCGCGCAGTTTGTGGCCGCCGGCGAGTCGCCCTACCAGCGGTGCGTGTGTCCTTGGCCCCGCTGCGAGGGGCGTGGTGAGGGGGGCCAGTCGGGGCCCCATGTGTGCCCAGTGTCGCTGACCGGCTGCCCCGACATTGGCCAGGCTCACGTATCGCTATACGCCGCTGCTGGCCTGGCTGCTGCTGGTCAATCCCCTGACCGGGTCCTTCCTGCCGGGGAAGGTGCTCTTTTCGCTGGTGGACCTGGCGGCCGGGGTGCTGCTCGGGCGGCTGCTGCTGGCCCGGCGCTCGGCCCTGGTCGGCCCCAACGCCGCCAAGAGTGCGTGCACGTGTATGCCCTCCCTGGCCTCCTTTGCTTCTTTTCTTTTTGCCCGGGCGTCCCCGTCCGGGCGGGGGGTTGCTCCTTCCCCCGGCTCTGCCCCTTCCCCCGGCTCTGCCCCTTCCCCCGGCCCTGCCCCTTCCCCCACCCCCAGGGCGGCGTGTGATGGCTGCTGACGCGATCGCGATCTGCCGCCCCTCGGCCCCGTGCCCCCGGCCGCTGGACACAGCCCGCGCCGACCGGGAACTCCTGCTCGAGTACCTGTGTAACTGCCTGTGGATGGTCAATCCATTCACCATGACCATCACGGCGCGCGGCAACTCCGAGGCCATCACGGCCCTGCTGCTGGTGGGGTGCCTGTACCTGCTGGCGCGGCGACGCGTGGCCCTGGCCGCCATGGTGTTCGGCCTGCTGGTGCACTTCCGCACCTACCCCATCATCTATGCCATCCCGCTGGCCCTGTCCATCGAGGTGGCCGGGCCTGTGGTCTCGGCCAGCGGGGGCCGGCTCGCGCGCGCCATCCGCTTCTGCCTGGCGCGCGAGCGCCTGCTCTTCGCGGCCATCTCGGCCGGCACCTTCCTGGCTCTGACGGGCTTCTTCTATCGACTGTACGTGCGCTGCTGCCCCGTTCGAGGCCGGGTGTGCTGGGTGTCTCTCCGGCGGAAGGGTGCTTTGCTGGGGGGTGTTTTTCTCTCTTTTTTCTCTTTCTCTCTCCCTCTCTCTCCCTCTCTCTCCCTCCCTCTCTCTCCCTCTCTCCCTCTCTCTCCC
>NW_009242986.1:62988-66468 GCF_000388065.1 Fonticula alba | reverse complement strand
GCGACGAGGGGGCGGGGGGGGGGGAGCACGTACGCTGGAGCTTGAGGCCCTGGCCGCCGGCCGAGGCGGTGGTAGTGGCGGCGGCAGCGGCGACAGGCGGCGTCGGCCGGGACGCCGGGGCGGCCCCGGCCGCCGACTGGAGGCCGAGGTCGTCGCGGAAGGAGGAGGTCGGGAAGAGGTCCGGCGTGGAGTCGGGGAGCACGCGCGCGCCGGGCAGGGCGCCCTGGGCGGCGCGCTGCGGCGAGGCGAACCCCTGGGCCGGGGCGGCGGCCTGCTTTTGCACCTGCAGCCATGTGCGTATGGAGGGGCGGTTGGGCCGGCATTTTCGGCCAGGGGGAGGGGACGGGCATCGTGCGCGAGCGTGAGTCGGGTGTGAGGCGGGCAACGAGGGACCCCCGATGCAGGCCGACCAGAAGGGGAGGGGGCGGGGAGCGGACGCGCGGCGAGAAAAAAAAAAGAGGAGAGCGCGCAGAGGACGCACGATGTCCGACTGGTACTTCTCCACCAGGGCCAAGAAATGCCGGATGGCAGAGTAGGCCTGCTGGCGAACGGACCTGCACGGCAGGGCAAGGGGGGGGGGGAGGCGCGTGCGTCAGATCCGGGCAGCAAGCCAAGGGGCAGATGGTCGGGGGCGAGAAAGGAGGCAGGGGCGGCGGGGCCGGGCGGCGCACAGTTCGAGGTCCACCATGAGCGGGCTGAGGGCCGGGATGATCTTCCCGGCGATGTCGGCCACGGTGAAGGGGCCGCCAGCCAGGGGGGACGGGTCGGCCGGGGGCGGGGCCGGGGCGGCGCCAGTGGTGGCCGCCGCCGTGGCAGCCGTGGTGGCCGCCACCGCCGACGACACCCCGGCGCCCAGCTTGGAGGAGATGCGCGACGCGGTGGACACCGGGCCAGCACCCTGCAGGATGCGGCTCTCCTTCATGCTGGAGGTGGAGACCAGCCCGCTGATGGCCGCGGTCCGAGCCGACGGGAAGGGGTCCTTCAGGGCCCGAGTGAAGGCCGGGATGAGGACGCGCTGGCGGGTCTGGGGGCGGTGTTTGCAGGGTTGTTTTTTTTTTCGTCCCCCGCCCGAGGGGTGCGCGCATGCGTGGGTCGGTTAGGGAAGGCGCGTCCGGGTGGCGTGGGCACGGTGCGGAGGAGGACCGGGCAAAAAGGGGGATGCCCCCCCCCGCGCCCTCGCTTCCCGACGGGCCGGGGCGCGAGAGGGGGACGCACCTCGAAGGGCATGTGCTCGGCAATCTTGGCGATGCAGATGGAGGTGTTGGTCCGGATGCCGGGCTCCGGGTCCACCTGGGTCCGGGCCAGGTGGTTGAGGATGTCGGTGGACATGATCTTGTCGGAGAGCTGGGCCCAAATGGCGGGAGGGCCGGTGTCAGGGCCAAGCGGGGGGTGGCGGCAGGCAGGCAGGCAGGCAGGCGGCTCGGGATCAAGAGGGGGGATGGCGTACCCGCGGCGCGAAGGAGACAACGGCCCGGACGGTCTGGTCGCGGAGGGGGGCGTAGGCGTCGGAGAAGCCGGCCGCCAGATGGGGGAAGATGATTTCACTGCACTGGCGCGACGTGAGGAAGGGCACATACACGTGGGCATTGTCCAGCAGGGACCCGCGCAGGGCGCGGTCCTGGAGCTCGAACATCTTGAGAATGCTGGGCGTGATCTGCACACCGGCCGGGGGGCGGGGGGGGGGGGGGGGAAGATGAGCGTAAGCATGGGAGGATAAATGAGGAAGGAAAGAATGCACAGCCACAAGCAGGGGGACAGGCAGAGGGGGACGCAGCGCACCCGGCTTTCGAAGACCAGCGCGGCGTCCTTGCGCGAATTGGCGATCTGGATCATGACGGCGAAGGCCCGCGGGCCGGGGCCGCTGCCGCTGACCTGCATCATCTTCAGGAGCTCCGGCAGGATGCGGTAGAAGTTGAACTCCGGCGGCAGGATCAGGGCGGAGGAGCTGTCGGTGGAGGACTTGGCACTGGGCTTCGACAGGTCCAGGGCCACGCCGGTGGCCTGCATCTCGATCCCCTGGGCCAGGCGCTTGAAGAAGACGTCCCGCTCGGCCGGGTCCTTGATGGCCAGCTCGGAGATGAACTGGGCGCTGTGCACCAGCGGGTCATCCAGGGGGGCCCCGCGCAGGAGGAGGCGCTCCAGCAGGGCCGAGGGGGCCGGGCGCTGGGCCGGGTCACCGCGCAGGATCTCCTTGTAGGTGCTGGTCGCCGGGGCGCGGGTTAGTGTGTGTGTGTGTGTGTATGTCCGTGTGTGAGAGGTGCGCCGCATGGGGCACGGCGTATGCCCTGCGGCAGGGCGGCGCCCCGGTGGCATGGGGGATTCGTCACGGCAGGGCGCATGCCTTGCGGCACGGGATGATGCGCGTGCGATGCACCAGCAACATGGGGCGGGGGAGGGCGCAGCAGACGCGGCAAAGGCACAGGGCAACGCACAGGACCAGGTGGTTCGGCAGGTTGGCCACATTTTTGATCTCGTCCAGCTGCTGGAAGGGGGGGTTGTAAATCTCGAACAGCAGGCATCCCAGGGACCACATGTCGATGACGTGCGCGGGGTGGGCCTTGGCCGCGGCCCAGGACTGGCGCTGGACCTCCGGCGGCCGGTACTTCTGCAGGCCGCCGAAGAGCGAGTGCTGGCGCTGTTGGATGCCGGTGTGGTCAGCATGTGCCCATGGCCATGAAGGCGACCCGGCCGGCGATGCCGGAGGGGGGGGGGGGGGGGGGGGGGGGCAGACAGGATCCGGACGTACCCCGAGCGAGTCGCCGCTGCCCATGGCCGACAGGACGTCGAAGCCCACCAGGCGGAACTCGAGGGCGCTGGTTAAGAAGACATTGCCGACGCACACACCGCCGTGGGCCAGGCTGGCGTTCTCATTGAAGAAGGCCAGGGTTTGCAGGAGCTCCGAAAAGCCGAGGGCCATGATTGAGGCATTTTGCCGGACGACATCCAGATGCTGCGCCAAGGGGCGGACATAGGACGTGGCGATGGCCACCATCGAGTCGGACTGCGGGCGGTCGGGCCCCGGGCATCGGGCAGGCGGGCGGGGGGGGGGGGGGGGGGGGGGGGGGGGGGGGGGGGGGGGGGGGGGGGGGGGGGGGGGGGGGGGGGGGGGGGGGGGGAGGCAGTTAGAGGCCGGGAAAGGGCCATCAGCGAAAGGGGGCAGGAGCGGCGGGGCCGTACACAGGTGCCACCGAGGCGGGCCTGCTCGATGATGCAGGCGCGGACGCCGTAGCGGGCGGCGCGGCGGGCGGCGCCAAGGCCGCCGGACCCGCCGCCGATCACCAGCAGATCGTAGTCATACGGGTGCGGGGGGACCGCGGGCGAGGTGGGCGAGGAGGAGGCAGAGGAGGACATGAGGGCGGCGGCGAGCGGGCGGGCGGCGGGCCGGGAAGCGGAGGAGATGGAGGCAGACGCGACGACGGTGGTGGCGAGGCGAGAGGTGTGCCCGAGCATGGTGACCAGCGGGGGCGGGCGCGGGGGGCG
>NW_009242986.1:60806-62978 GCF_000388065.1 Fonticula alba | reverse complement strand
CTCTCTCTCCCTCTCTCTCCCCCTCTCTGACACCCTTTCCCCACACGGCTGTCCTCTTTTCTTGCCGACCACCAGCTATGGGTATCAGTTCCTGCACGACTCGCTGCTGTACCACCTGACCCGGCGCGACCATCGGCACAACTTCTCCCTGTACTACTACTTCCTGTATCAGACCATCGGCAATGTGGCCAGCTCCTCGGTGTATGGGCTGCTGGCTTTCGTGCCGCAGCTGGTGGCCCTCGGGACCATCGTGGCGGCCTTCCACCAGGACATCGTGTTCTGCCTCTTCCTGCAGACGGTGGTCTTCGTGGCCTTCAACAAGGTCATCACCTCGCAGGTGCGCGCACACGGACCAGGGCGCGGGGGCAGAGGGGGACACGGGGCGGGGAAGCCACTGGCCTGCCCGCCATGCCACCGGCAGGGCGCATGGGCACACACGGCCGCCCCCATCGACTGACATGTGGCCACCCCCCGCCGCCAGTACTTCATGTGGTACTTGACGCTCCTGCCGCTGGTGCTGCCCTTTGCGGCGGGCCTGCGCCGGCGCCCGCTGGCCGTCGGCCTGCCGGTGCTGGGGTTCTGGCTGGCCAGCCAGGGGGTGTGGCTGGCGGCCGCCTACGAACTGGAGTTCCTCGGCCAGCCGACCTTCGAGCGCCTGTGGATCGGCGGGGCGCTGCTCTTCGCGGCCCATGTCGCCCTGGTGGTGGTCATGATCCTGGGCCAGGCCCCGGCGCCGGGGCTCGCCGCGGCCATGGAGGCCAGCGAGCGGGCCGCGATCGACAAGCGGGACTGATCATGTGCCAATGGTCGGTCCCGGCCGCATGATCCGGCGGCCGGCTGCCCCTCGGGGGGGGGGGGAACGGGGAGAAGCCCCCGCTCGCGGTATTCGTGCGCCGCGCGCGGGGGCCGGGGCCGGGCTGACCGGCTTCTCTCCCGGCTGCGCTCTTTTGTCCGCGCATGCCTCCGCCCCTGACTTGGCCCGACTCTCCCCGACGGGGGGGGGGGGGGGGTGTTGGCGCGTGCCTGCCGCGATGCGTGGGCCGTATGTGTGTGCGTGCGCGTTCCCCCGCCCCCGGGCCGGGGGGGAGCAGAGCGGCTCGACGAAAAAATACACTCCGAGAAACGTGAGAGGGGCTTGGGCTCTTTTTGTTGTTTCCTCAGGCCGGCCGGCAGCGGGGTCCGATGGCAGCAGGGGTCATGCCCTCGCTCGCCTTCTTGCGCTGTACTGTGTTGTTGATCGGGGGGGTAGGGGGAGCCGCGGCGGGGACGCGGTGCAATGTGTCCCTGTGTGGGGATGTCTATTTTAATATTTAAAGGCCTTTTTTTGGAGCACCGCGTTGAAAGCGGGCCGGTCGCCCGTGCGAGGAGGCTGGGAGAAATAAGAAGGCTGGCCGCATGTTCTGGCCGCGGATGGGGGCTGGATTGTTGGTGTTGTTGTTGTTGTTGTTGTTGTGTTTTTGGGCGCTGGCGCCCCCTGGCGTGGCGGCTCGGTCCGCGGGGGGCAGGGGGGGGGGGGGGGGGGGGCGGGGGGTGGCCGCCCGACCTGCGGGGGCGCGCGCATGTGTGCCGGAGTGCCCCGGCTCGCTGGGGACTTCCGGGCCTTTGCCTGCGGCCCGGTGTCCCCTTGTGGGGGTACCCCGGTGCCGGCCGTGATCCGGCGGCCGTGCAGACTCCTCCCCTCCTACTGTACTGCCGCTGCCATCGCTGTTTCGAGCTTTCCGCTGCTGCTTCGCGCCTTTCCCCTGCTCGCCTCCCCTTCCCCTTCCTGGGCTCGTCCCTGTCTTGGCCTTGTCCCGGCGCCGCGGAGGCCGCTGCGTCACGGTCGCGCCGAGCCGCGCCGATCCCCCCCCCCCCCCCCGGGATCTCCTTCTTAGGCCCGTTCCTCCCAGGCGCGCGTCATGTCTTGGTACTCGCCGAGCGTCTGGAAGAGTGCTCTCCGCCGGCGAGGGTGGGGGTTTGACAATGATCCGAACATCTCGCTTTCCAGCAATGTGCGTCCTTGTTGTCTGTGTGTCTGTGTGTCTGTGTGTCTGTGTGTCTGTGTGTCTTAGTGTTTGTGTGTCTGTGTATCTTAGTGTCTGTGTGTCTGTGTATCTTAGTGTTTGTGTATCTATGTCTCTCTGTCTCTCTGTCTCTTTACCCCTCTGTCCTCCCCCCCCCCCCCCCCCCCCC
>NW_009242986.1:45527-59756 GCF_000388065.1 Fonticula alba | reverse complement strand
CTCTCTCTCCCTCTCCCTCTCTCCCTCCCTCTCTCTCTCTCTCCCTGCCTCTCTCCCGTCCCGTCCGGCTGCCTTTCGTGCGGTTGGGTGCAGGCAAAATCCTCATCACGCCGTTCCGCGCGCCGGGGCTCCTGTCCATTGTCTTCTCCTTCGTGCTGGTGGCCATCGCCATCTTCCTGTTCGATGAGTACCGCCCGACGCAGGTCCTCCTGGTGGCCGGGCAGGCGCTGAGCTTGCAATCGGTGCCGAGCCGGCGCCCGACGCTGGTGGGCTCCGGCGAGGAGGCGGCCGACCCTTCGGAGGGGAATCTGGCACAGCCGCTGCTGGCCGATGGCGATGAGCCCTACAGCGCGGCCGAGGCCACGGCTCCGGTGAATCCTCCGGACGGCGTGGCCGCCGGTGAGGTGGCCGGCGCCTCGGCCTCGGACGCCAATGCGCCCCCGCGGCGGCCGTCCCTGTCGGAGGCCGAGCAGGAGGCGCTGGATTCTTTCCATCGTCAGCAAGAGCGGGTTCGTTGTCGTTTTTTTTCTTCTGTGTGCCTGCCACGGGCGGTGTCTGACGTGGAGCCCTTTTTCGGATTGCCCCTGCCTTCTGTTGCTTGTTTCTTCTCTTTCTCTTCTCTCTTTCCTTTCTCTTCTCTCTTTCCTTTCTCTTCTCCTCTCTTTCTCTTCTCTCTCTGCTCCTCTTGTCTCTGCTCCACTTGTCTCTGCTCCACTTGTCTCTGCTCCTCTTGTCTCTGCTCCTCTTGTCTCTGCTCCACTTGTCTCTGCTCCTCTTCCCTCGTCCCCCCACCTTCCCCACCCCCCCAGCGGCGCCTCCGCCGCGCCATCAAGCGCGAGAATGTCATGCAGCTGTTCAGCATGTTCAGGATGCGCGGCGTCGACCGCGGGGCCCTCCTCATCACGGCCACCCTCTCGGGCGTGGGGAATTTGGTGTGCTCGGCCCTCTTCACGGCCACGCCGCCCTTCCTGACGGAGCTCTACGACTGGGACCTGAATGCGGTGTCCTACTTCTACGCCGTGCTGGCCATCCTCTCCTCGCTGACGGTCTTCATCTTCCGGCTGGCCAATATCTTCCCCAACTACCGGATTGGCATGCTGCTGGGGCTGGTCATCATGGCAGGTGCGTCTTTGTCCCCCCCCCCCCCCCCCCTTCCTCTCCCTCTCCCCCCCTCCCCAGCCGCCAGGGCGGGAGCGAGGGGTGCCCCGGGCGCTGGTGTCGCGAGGGTGGGGCCGTGGGCGGCCGCGCGGGCCAGGGCAGGGGAAGGACAGTGGCCGCCGGCCGAATGATACTAATGATGTCGCGCTTGCCCGGGCGATGCAGTCGGCTCGATCGGAGCCAACAGCTTCTCCAAGGAGATCACCCCCATCTGGCGGTTCCTGGTGTTCGACCTGTTTTTCGCCATCGGCTACCCGCTGCTGCAGTCCTTCTCCATGATGATGTTCATCCAAATTTCCGGGCCCATGTACTACTCGCTGTTGATTCCGATCATCCTCGGGGCCACGCTCTTTGCCCGGGCCCTGGGGCACATGCTGTCGGTGGTCTTCTACGACCTGAATCCCCTGGGTGATGCGTTGTTGTATGCGTGCTTCTTTGCGTCCATCTTCGCCATTGCCCTGCTGCTGGTGTTCTGGCCGCGGCTGGTGCCGCACCGCCGGCCGCCGGACTTCGATCCCTACCAGGAGGCCGTGGATTTGAGCTCCGAGGCGGAGCGCCTTGACGCCCGGTCGACCGGCCGCGCCGCGGGCTCCCGGCACGATGGCGGCACCGGCGGCAGCTCCAGCGGGGCCGGCTCCGGCGGCGGCGGTGCCCGTGTTGCCGACGCCTCGGACGCCGACAGCCGGCGCATGTCCACCATGTCGCTGGATTCGGACGTCGGCCGGGCATGGGCCCGGCACTCGACCACGACCTTCGGGTCGATGGCCGACCCGGGGTCCGGCTCGTTCACGGCCGCCGGGCTGGGCAATCCCCGGGCCGGGGGCCGGGCCCGGGGCGTGTCCTTCCTGCTGCAGCACGACTATTCGACTCTCGATGAGTTTGGCGATGTCGGGGACGACTTCACCACCAACCCGTACACCCTGCGACCGGAGCAGCAGCCGCAGCCGCAGCCGCAGCCGCTGCCGCAGCCGCAGCAACAAGAGGCGACAGTGGCAGTGGCCACGGCGGCAGGGGACATTCCCGGCGGCGGGGCGAGCCGGCCGGTGCCGGCCGCGCGGTCGGCCTCGGATGCGTCGGCGGCCACGCTCTTCGGCACGTCCCTGGCGCCTGGTGCCCCGGCGGCCGGGCCGCGGGGCTCGAAGCCGGCGGCGGAGCTGTCGCGCCGGAGCGCCGACCTCCTGGCCGAGGCGGCCAGCGACCAGCACATGGCCCTCTCCTCGTGGATGATCGACTACATGAGCGACAACGAGTGGAGCGACGATCCGGATGGCGGCCGGGTGCCACCGGGCGCCGGGCCGGGCGACCTGCTCCAGGACGCCTACTTCCCGGGGGGGCTCTGACGCCAGGAGGGCTGAGGCGCGCGAAGCCGGCCGGGGCGGGCGGGGGCAGGCCAGGCAGCGGGCGGAACTGCGCATGCTCCGCGCGCGCGCGCGCAGGCCGGACCCGGCTGCCGCCCGCCGCCCGCCCCCCCCCCCGGCCCCCCGGCCCCGGGGCGGGCCGGCTCCGTCCCTCCCGCCGCCCCCCCCCCTCCCGCGTCTGCCGTCGCCGTTGCCGCCGGTCCTCCGGCTGCGCCCCGCGCCCCCGAGGCACGGCCCCGCCCCGCCCTCCGCGGTCTCCGCCCTTTCCCGGGGCTCGCCTGTTGCGGGTCGCCCCCGCCCCCCCCCGCCCCCCGCCCCCCCTTTCACCTTCACCTTCTCTGTACATTATATCTCGATAAACTGCTTTCCATCCAAGTGCCAACGCACGCGTCCTGCGGCGGGGGGACAAGAGCCGCTCCGGTGCCGGGGGAGGGGGCTCGGCCGGGCCCCGGGGGCTAGCCGCGCCTTCTCTAGAGTCGATCCGCGCCTCTCGCCGCATTTGCTCCTTCCTTTTTCCCCTTTTCCCCCCTCCTCTCCCTCCCTCCCTCCCCTCCCCCCCCCCCCTTTGTTGTCTCTTATCGCCCGCTGTAGCCATGGCCCCCCCGCGGTCTGTCCAGACGAGGGCGAAGGCCCGGTCCGGTGCCGGGTCGGCATCCGGCACCCGGCGCCGGGCGCGTGATGCGGCGCCGGCCGATGGCGGCGCCAGCGAGGAGGGCGAGCGCACGCGCAAGCGCGCCTCGCCGCCCGTGTCGCCGGGGCCCGGGCCGCAGGCGGTCCCCGGGACGCGCCTGGGCGCCGGGCCGGGCCCGCTGCGGGCGCCGCTGGCGCCGGCCGACCCGGCCAGCCGCGCCGCCGTGCTGGGCTACTTCGCCCGGGCGGCGGAGCTGCTGGCCGAGCCGGGGGCCTCGGCCTCCGGGGATGACCCGCGGCTGGAGGCCGACTTCGACTTCGGGCAGATTGACGCCGGGACGCCGGCGGCGCGCTTCCAGCTGGCCATCGCGGCCGGGGTCGAGCGCACCGACCTGCTTGGGCGCTTGCTGAGCCTGCCGTGCGGAGCGCCGCGGGACCCGGGCACGGCCGGGCTCTTTTGGCCGGGTGCCGGCGGCGGCTCAGCATTGGCGGCGGCGGCGGCGGCGGCGGCGGCGGCGGCCGCTGCCCCGGGCCCGGACGCCGACTTCCGGGCCGACTACCTCCGGCGCTTGGGGCTGGCCCGGGTCCTTGGCGCCGGGCTGGCAGCCAGCACGAGCGGGGCCTCGGGCGTCGGGGCCGCCGGGCCGGCTCTGGTCCTGTTGCTGAGCGACCAGATGGCGGTGGCCGGCGCGCCGGGCCTGGCCGGCTGGATGGCGGACCTGCTGGAGGCCGTGGTGACGGGGTGGGGCTGGCGCGCGCGGGCCGAGCAGCTGGCCCAGGCGGCCCGCGACCGGGGCTTCGCCGGGGCCGCGAAGTATGCCGCCGGTGCGGACCCCGGGGCGGTGCTGCCGTCGGGCTGCCCGGCCGAGCCTGCGGCCGGTGGCAAGGGCGCCGCGGCCGCCCCGGCGGCGGCCCTGCTGGCCGAGGCGCTGGCCGACCCGCTGTTCCTGCGCGAGGACGGCACCCCGCCGGTGGCCTCGTCGCGGGGGTTGCCGCAGCAGCACCGGCCGTCGCCGCCGCCGCTGGCCGGGCTGCTGCTGCCTGGTGGCGGTGCGCCGGCCGAGGCCATGGCCGGGCGGTTTTGGCACCGCCTGGCCGGCCAGGGCCGGGCCGCGGCCCGGGTGGCGGCCATTGTGCGCCCACTGGCGGTCGGGTCCTTCGACGCGCTGCTGCTGGAGTGCGCTCTCGGCGAGCTGCTGGCCACGCAGGCCGCTTTGCAATATCCTTCCTGTGCCGGTTGCCTGTGTCATGCCGGCGGATGCCGCCCTACATTGGCGCTTCGCCGGCATGCGCGCTTTCGCCCGCTTCTTTTTTTCCCGTCCCTTTTCCTGCCCCGCCCCCTGTCCCCTTCGGCCCTGCTTTCTCTCTCTCTCTCTCTCTCTCTCCCCTCCTTCCCCGCCCGAATGGCCATGTGAACGGTGTCTCCTTAACTTCCGCCTTCCCCCCCCCCCCTGCCGATGTCCCCTGCTGGTTCCTCCCTGCGCCGCCTGTACGTCGCTGCAGCCGCACCTGCGGGGCAATGCCCTCTTCTATGCCGGGCTCGGGGCGAGCCTGGCGCGGAGCTTCCGCCTGGCCACATACGCCGTGGCGCGGCGTCTGCTGCTGCTGGCGGCCGACGATTCGGCCGCCGAGCCCGGCGACTCGACCGACGACCTGTTGCGCACGGCCTCCCGGAGCTCGGTGGCGCTGGATGCGTTGGCGGCGCGCGGGGCGGCCGGCCAGCGCCGGCGGGACCTGGCCCAGGGCCTCCTGCGCCAGTGTGCCACCCTGCTGCACAGCGTCACCCAGCAGATGATCATGGGCGGCGGCGGCGGGGCCCGGCGCTGGGCCGCGGCCACGCTGGCCAACGAATACTCGCGCGTGCTGTTCCTGGTGCGCGGGGCCCCCCGCCATTTTTTTTCCCCCCCACCCTTTTTTTTTTTTTTTTTTTTTTCTGGCCTCCCTCGCTGGGCCCGTGTCCGGCGTCCCTCTTTTGTGGTTGTGGTTCTGACTCCCGTGCCTGGGGTGGTGGTGTTGGTGGGCGGCGGCCCGGCGACTCCGCCGGGGGGAATGTGGGCAGTTGTTGCGCCATCGCGAAATGGAGGCCATCTATCGCGCGGTGCAGGCGGCCATCTACCCGCCGGCGTCGCTGGCCTCGCGGTTTTACTCCTTCCACGGGGACCTCGGGTCGCCGAACATCGTGAGCATCTTCCTGCGTGCCCTGCGGTCGATCGAGGCGTCGCGCATTGAGGCGGCCTTCGAGGACTTCTCGCTGCTGTGGCGCTCGCCACGCGTCAACGCCAGCGCCACCAATCGCCGGTACGTCAGCTCGGGCCTTCCCTTGTGTCCCTTCCTCTGCCGGCTTGCCGGGCCAGCCAACTGACGGACGGCGCTTACTCGACCGGGGTTTCCGGCGCGCCCGGGCGCGCCTCGCTGCCTCCCTCGCGGCCTGGCCACTTGCCTGGCGCTGTTGCTGCTGTTGCTGCTGTTGCTGCCGGTGCCGGTGGGTGGTCTTCACCGCGCCCTCCAGTCTAATCCTCATGTACCTGGTGCCCTGCTCGCTGATCCTCAACCGGCCGGTGGGCCTGGCCGGGCTGCGGGTGTACCTGGGCGGCCCTTCGGCGGGCTCGCGCTGGGGCCGGCCATATGCCGTGGAGCAGGCGCTGTATGGGCCGGCCACGACGGCCTGGCTGGCTGGGAGTTACCAGCGCCCGGGGGCCGGCAAGGGCCCGGTGGTGCTGGGGCACCTGCCGGCGCCGTGCTACGCCCTGCTGTATGCGGTGGTGGCCGGGCATCTGGGGCTCTTCGATGCGGTGCTCGGGTCCTGCAGCAGCTGGCTGGCCCGGTGGCGGCTGCTCTTGCTGTGGGAGCGCGCGCGCATCTGCACCTGGGCCAGCCTCGTCCGGCGCAGGTATGGCCCTCCATGCTCCTGTTCTGTGTCTTTGGCCCTGTTGCTCCTGGACGTGTGTGTCTAACGCACCGGTGTCGGTTTGCTTGTTGGGTGTCTGCTCTCTATCTTTTTCTTTTTTGTGTGTTTTTGTGTCTTTTATTGTCTTTGTTTGTGTCTTTTATTGTCTTTGTTTGTGTCTCTTATTGTCTTTGTTTGTGTCTCTTATTGTCTTCTTTTGTGTGTTTTTGTGTGTGTTTTTTGTCTCTCTTCTGCCTCTCTTTCTGCCTCTCTTTCTGCCTCTCCTTTTGTCTCTCTTCCGTGTCTCTCTTTCCCCCTCCTCCTCTTCTCCCCCTCCTCCTCTTCTCCCCCTCCCCCTCCTCCCCCCTCCCCCCCGCCGGCTCCCCTCAACGCGGGCAGTGCGGCGGCGATCGGCTCGTCGCGCGTGCCGCTTACCACGCTGGCAGCCTGCCGCGAGGTGGTGCGCACGCTGCCGGCGGCCCTGCCATACACGTCGCACCGGGCCCCCGGGCCGGCGCCCTCGCTGGCCGAGCTGCTGACCCCCTTCGCCGATCCGTCGGGCCCCTCGCGCCGGCATCTGGACGCCATCGCGCGTCTCGACCCCCAGGCGAAGGGCGCCCGGCCGGCGGCCGAGGACAAGGGCGCGGAGGCCGATCTCGTCCACATCGAGACCATGCTCAGCTCGCTGATCGACCAGGTGCGCGCCCGGGCGATGCGGGCTTCGCCCCCCGCCCCGGAGGCGAGGGGACGGCCCCGCCGACCTCCCGCCCGGCTCCCACTTCTCGCTGCTTGCGCACCGTCTCCCGGCGACGCGGCTGACCCCGAGCGCTTTTTTCCTCGCCCCCCCCCCCCCCCACACACACACACACGCAGGGCTTCATGAAGGGCTACGTGTCGCACGAGCATGGGATGCTGGTTCTGAGCAACAGCCAACCCTTCCCCGTGGGCAGTTCGTAGGCCGTTATGCCCCGGCCCCCCGCGTGCCGGTGGCGCTCCCGTCCGCTGGAGCCATGTTTGTGCGCCAATCCGGTGGCACCCACGGAAACAATACACTCTCTCGCCCGCTGCTTCGCCGCCACACGGGGGGCGGGGGGGGGGGGGGGGCGGACCGGCAGAGAGCCCTCCCTGTCTCTTTTTTTGCTTGTCTCTTTTGCCCGCCGGCCGGCGCCGGCGGTGGTAACGGCGGCAGTCCGCGGCAGATCGCCGCGCGAGGGCGGGGCCGGCGCGGGGAGATGGCCGCGGGATCCCCCCAGGCGGGGGCGGACCTGGGCGATCGTCTCGTCGGGAGGTGGGGCCGGGACTCGAGGCCCCCCGCCTGGGCGGCGAGGCGGGGGGGGGGGACATTTTTCCGGTGCCGCTGGCCGACCAGTGGCCCCGGGCCGGTGGCACTCTTCCCCCTCTTCCTCCGCCACTTCGTTGCCACACACGCACACGCACACACACACACGAGCGCGCGCGCAGACCTTCCTCCTCTCCTTCGCCTTTTCCGTTTCCCCCTTCCCCCTCGCACAAGCGCCGGCATGGATGCCCTGCGCCAGCCGCACCACTGGGCCCCGGCGTCGCTGCCGGCCGGGGTGGTGTCCTACTCGTCGGGGTCGGCGCCCCGGGGGGCCGGGCTGGCCCGGACGCCGGTCGGCCGCGGGGCGCACCTACGCTCGCGACTGACCCTCGGCACGCGGTACCCCTCGCCGGGGCTGGCCCCGGCCACGGTGTCGCCGTTCTTCCGGCCGGGGCCGGCCGGCGCGCCCGGGCTCGGGCCGAGCCCGGGCCCCCGGTCCTTCAGCCCGCTCGCCAGCCAGATCCTGCCCTGGGATGAGGCTGCCCCCTCGGCGGGGGCGGCCACCGGCGGCGGCCACGACGACGACGGCCACGACGTCGATGGTTATGATGATGATGATGATGATGATGATGTACTTGCGCTGCACGTTGCCACCGCCCCCGGGGGTGTCTCACTCCCTATCCCCCGCCCTGACCCATGGGCGCATGGACGCATGCTGACCGTTTGTGCTCTTCGCTTGGGTGTTAGTTTTCGCGCGGCTCCGGGAACAGCCTGGAGCCGATGGCCCTGACCGGGCTGCAGCATGCCCTCTTCCCGCCGGACCTGGGGCCGCTCTTCGTGCACCAGCCGCAGGAGGCGGCCTTCGCCGGGGGGGACCCGCTGAAGCAGCAGCAGCAGCAGCAGCGGCAGTGGCGGGCGCCGGCCGGGCTGTCGGCCGACTGGCCGCGGCCGGTGGCCGCGTCGCACCCCGGGTCCGGGCGGCTGGCCACCGCGTCGCCGGGCCCCGGCGGGCTGATCACCCTGACGGCCCCCTGCTGGGAGGGGTCCGGACAGGGCCGGCGGTCGGTGGTGCTGGGCCGGCCGCTGTGCGCGTCGGTGCCGCTGGCGCGGTCGGTCTGCCCGGTGGTGAGCCTGGCCTTCTCCGGGTGCGGGGCCTTCCTGGCCGCGGGGCTGGCCTCGGGGCTGGTGGCCGTGTATGACCTGGGCGACTGGCCGGGGAGCCCGTGGCCGGGGCTGGCCCCGGCCGAGGAGCATGGCCGGCGGCCGGCGGCCGGGCCCCGGTCGCTGGCGGATGTGGCCCGGCAGCCGGGCCTCCGGCAGCCGGTGGCCTACGCCCAGTGCGAGGACCCCGGGGCCGAGATCACGGCCCTGGCATTGGCCCGGCTGCCGGCGTGTCTGTCCGGGCCGGGGCGGCTGCTGCCCCGGTGCGAGGGGTGCCGCCAACGGCATGCCGGGGGGCCGGCGGCCCGGCAGCCGGGCCCGGGGGCCTGGCCGGTGTGGCCGGACTCGCCGCTGGTCCGGCCGCTGGCGGGCGGGCTGTCGCCGGGGGACCCGCCGGGCGCCGGGCCGGGGGAGCCATGCCGTCGTGTGGCGCTGGCCGTGTGCCGGGGCTCGGCCGGGGCGGTGTCGGTGTTTCTGGTGACGCCGGGCGGGCCGGCGGTCCGGCGGCCGGTGGCCACCGGCCAAGCCGCCGCCCCGGTGGTGTGGGCCGGGTTCTGCCCGAGCCCGGACGCGGCGGCCGGCTTGGCGGATGACCTGCCGCTGAGCCTGCCGGCTCGGCAGTCGGCCGACCTGCCGGGGCTGTGGCCGGCGTCCGGGGCCGGGTCCCATGCCGGCGGGGGCTTTTCCCAGCTGGCCGAGGAGCTGTACTCGTTCATCGGGCCGCTGGCCACGGTGGCCGGGTGCCCGGGCTCGGTGGCCGGCGACCCGGTGCACTTTTGGAATGCGGCCGAATGCCTGCGCAGTGATCTGCCCCAGGGGCCCGGGGTGCCGGATGCCGGGGCCTCGGGCCGGGGCCTGCCGGTGGTGGGGGCCTCGCTCGGGGCCGAGGCGGCCGGGCCGGCGGCCGGCGAGGCTCTGACCGCGGCGGTGGTGGTCAATGGCGGCCGGCGGCTGCTGTGTCTGACGGCCGGCGGGCAGGTTCTGTCGGTGGCGGTCCCCCGGCGGTGGGCGCACTTTGACCGGCTGCGCTTTGGCCGCGGCCCGGGGCCGAGCTGCGTGGGGTTCCATCTGCCGTGGCCCGGGGGGGCGGAGGAGCCGGCCGAGCGCCGGGCCGCCTCGGGCGCCGGCCTGCTGGCCGGGCTTTGCCTGCATGTGGCGGCCAGCGGGTCGGTGGTGGCCGTGGCCCGGGGGTGCACGGTCCTGCTGGCGGACCTGCCGCTGCTGGCCAACTGGCGGCAGCTTGACCTGGCGCCGTTGGTCCCGGGGGCGGCCCCGGGCGAGGCCCCGGCCGGGGCCGGCCCCGGGCCCGGGGCCCTGCTGCCGAGGCTCCTGTCCGGGCTGGCCGAGGCCGCGGTGCGGCTGCCCCGCCGGGCGGCGGCGGCGGCGGCCCCGGCGGCGGCGTCGACCTCGGCGGCGGCGGCGGCGGCCTCGGCGGTGGTCACCTTCCTGGAGGTGACCGATGCCGGGGGCCTGTCGGCCATGCTGACCGGGCGCCTGGTGGTGGAGGGGGTCCGGCTGGCGGGGCCATCGGTGGCGACGGCCGCCGGGCCGGCGGGGCAGCATCTGGTCGCGCGCGCGGCCGACCGGGCCGATGCCCACTTCCTGCACTTGGCGGATGTCCACACGCCGGAGGGCGCCCGGCTGGCGGTGTCGACGCCGGTGGAGGCCGGCTTCTTCCCGGTGGATGTGGTGCAGGAGCCGCGGGTGTTGGCCGCGGTGCCGGGCCCATGCCCTGCCGGCGGGTGGCCGCTGCTGGCCGGGGCGGATGGGGCGGTCCGGCAGCTTGCCCTGCCGGACCCCGGGGCCGGGTGGCCCTGGGCCGCTGGCTGGTCGGCGGTGGTGGCCGGGCCGGAGGCCGCGGGCGCGGGCGGCCCCGGGCGCCTGGCCCCGGGCCAGCCGGTCCATGTGTCGCTGGCGGCCGGGCGCCTGGCGGCGGTCGAGTGGCCGGATGCGGCATCGGACCGGCCGCCGGACGGCGTGACGCCCCTGTGGCGTGCATGGGACCGGTCGGTGGCCGAGATGACGGCCGGTGTGCGGCCGGCGTCGCCCCTGCTCGGGCGGCTGGCCGGGGCGGCGGTCGACGCCGCGCGGGCCCTTGCCGCCCGGCAGCCGGGAGCCGATGGCGCGGCCGGGCGCCCGGGCCCCGGGGCCGCCTTCGGGGTGACCTGCCTGGCACAGGCGGCCGTCCCGGTGGCGGCCCTGTCGGAGGTGGTCCCCCCCGGCGCGGCCGGGCCCTGGTCCATGGCGGCCCTGGCGGAGTCCCTGCGTGAGTTGCTGGTGGGGCCGCGCTCGGCCGGGGCCGAGGATGTCGATGACGCGGGCGCGGTGCCGCTGGTGCTGGCCGGCCTGCGCTCGGGCGGTCTGGTGTGCGTCATTCCCCCCCCCCCTCCCTTCCTGGGGGGCGGCGGTGTTCTTTCTGCTTTTTTTCCCCCCCTTTTCCTTCGCCCGGGTGTCGGCTGTTTGTGCGAGCGCACGCTGGCATGCGCTAACCGCGCCCGTGCTTGGCAGGCTGTTCTCCGGCGATGAGCAGGCCGTTCTCTTCGAGCAGGAGGACGCCCATCCGCGGCCGGTGGCCGCATGCGAAATCCATGTGAATGGTGCGTCCTCCCCGGGGCCTGCGTGGCGGGGAGGGTCATGTGTGGCCCTCTTTCTGCTCCTTTCCTCCTTTTCCCCTGCCTGCCTGCGGCGATCCGCCTTTGCTCCCTGCCCCGGATGGGGGCTGTCTGGCAGTTTGCCATGGCTGTGCTTGCTCGAGTGGCTGTCTGTCTGCCATGGCTGTGCTTGCTCGAGTGGCTGGCTAGCTGTCTGTCTACTTGCCTGCTTGCCTACTTGCCTCCCTAACCCCCTACCTGCCCAACCGACCGGTCGCATTTGACCAGACTCGCGGCTGATCGTGGCCTCGGTGGACATCGACGGCCGGCTGAGAGTGCAGGAACTCCGGCTGGCGCGCGGCGCCGGGGCCGAGTCGCTGGTGGCGGTCCCCCTGTCGGAGGCGCACGCCTGGAGCCCCTTCCGGTCGGGGGGCGGGCTGCTCGGCGAGTCGGCCGAGATCCCGTCCGTACTGGCGGAGCTGGCGACCGAACTCCAAGCGCCCGGGCTCGGGGCCGATGATGGCGATGCCGAGGAGGACGGTGGCCATGGGGCTGGCCGGGCCGCGGGCGGCGGCCCCGGCGCCGGGGAGTGCCCCGGGTCGCCGAGGTCCGGTGGCGGCGGGCCCCCGGCGGCCGGCCCGCCCTCGCAGCTGGGCTTCGCCCAGGAGGGGCACCTGCTGCTGCTGCTGCTGCTGGTGCAGGGGCATGTGCTGGTGCTGGCCACGAGTCCCGGCGGGCCGGGGGTGCGGTTTGTCGGGCGCCTGGTGACCGGGCGCCCGGTGCGGCGGTTTGCCCTGGCCGGGGCGTGGTGCCACACGGTGTCGGTGTGTGGCCTGGTCCGGACGTTCGACCTGGCGGGCCTCGGCCGGGTGCTGGGGGAGGTGGACCGGCGCCGGGTCCGGCCGGACCCGGGCCCGGGGGCCGCCCTGCCCGGGGGCCAGGATGCCGCCCTGACGCGCGGCCTGCTCCGGGCATTGGCGGCCGTGCGGCAAATGCGGCTGGGCTCGGACCGCGATGGGGGGGCCCCCCCGGGCGGCGGGCCGTCGGCCGGGCGGCCGAGCCTGGCGGTGGCGGACTTCCGCGTGTACGGCACCGTGGCCCTGGTGGCCCTGGTGAGCCCGTGCGTGGAGGACCAGTACTACCTGGAGGCGCGGTGCGTGTGCCTGGCCACCGGGCGGACGCTCTTTTCGTCGCTGCCCCGGGGCCCGGGGGCGGTGCGGCTGCCGCTGTTTGCGCGGCGCGACGCGCCGGTGGCCATTTCCTATGTGGCCGGCAGTCGGAGCGTGGTCCTGGCCACCGGGTGTGCGGTGGTGTCCTTCCGGCTGGCCGGCGGCCCGGGGGCGGTGGCTCGCCTGGAGGCCGGGGCCCGGGCGTCCCCGAGCGCCGGCGACTGGCTGGCGTGCGGGGACGATCGCGCCGCGGCCCTGGCCTCCCCCTGGAATACGGACTTCGTGCGGGGGCGTGTTCGTCGTGGGCGTCTGCCGCGCGTGGGCGCCGGCCCGGCGGAGGGCTTGTCGCCGCTGCCGGCGGCACCAGAGGGTATGGCCTCCCGATTGCCCGGCTCCGTGCCTTGCCTGCTCTCCTTTCTTTCCCTTCCGGCTACTGACGATGCTTGCCTTTGCCTGTGGTCACGGCGCTGCCTTGTGTGTGTGTGTGTGTGTGTGTGTGTGTGTATTTGTGCGTTTGTCGTGTTTGTCGTGTTTGTGCGATTGTGTGTTTGTGCTTTTGTCATGTTTGTTGTGTTTGTGCGTTTGTCATCTTTGTCGTGTTTGTCGCCTTTCTCGTGTTTGTCGCCTTTCTCGTGTTTGTCGCCTTTCTCGTGTTTGTCGCCTTCCTCGTGCTTGTCGTGTGTATCGTGCATTCCATGTCTGCCACGCGATATGTGCGCCCCGGGCGCGCGCGTAGCTCCCTCGGCATCGACGCACGCCTCCGTGCAAGAGCGGCTCCGCGGCGGCCGGCCGCAATGGGCCAGCGACCTGGCGTCCCCGGCCGCGGGTCTGGCGGCCGGCAGCAGGGTCGACAGCTCGGCCTTCCTGTCGCCATACAGCCGGCTGTCGCAGCGGCGCGCGTCGGCCGCCTCCCAGGGGCCGGAGCCGGGAGCGGCCCCGGCCTGGGGCCAGGCCCCGCGTGGGCCCCCTTCCTCCCCCCCGGCCCCGGTGTGGGGCGGGCGGGCCGCCGAGCTGGGCCCGCTGCCGGAGCCCCCGGCGCGTCCATCGCCCCATCAGCATCTGGGCTCGGTGGCAAGCCCCGCCTGGGGGCGGGCCGCGGGCCCACCGGCATCGCCGGCCGGAGCAGGGGCCGCCGTGGCCGAGCGGATGCCGCGGCCGGCGCCCCTGCCGGCGGAGGCCGCTCCCGCTCGGCATCCCGGGTCGGGCTGGGCCCCGGGCGCCGGGTCGCACTCGGCCTCGCCCGGGGTGGGGGAGTCCCCCCCGCGGATTGTCCTGCTGCCGGACTCGCCGGACAGCGCCGGGCGCAACCGGTCGCCCTTGACGGACAGCCTGCTGAGCCGGAGGCTGAGCCCCCGGCTGGGGGCGTCGCCGCCGCGGGTGGAGGGCTCGGACTTTGGCCGGGCCCTCGATCCGGGGCGCCTGGCCGGTGCGCCGGGCCCGGGGGAGCTGGCCCGGCCGGCGGACTGGACGCCATGCCCGGGGTCGGGGGGTCTGCTGGGCTCGCCGGGCCCGGCCGGGATTCTTGGGTCCCCCTCGCCGGCGGGCGGCCAGCAGCTGCTGGCGCCAGGCCCGGGCAGCCTGCCCGCGCCGGGGGACCTGCCGGCCCAGCGGGACTTGGTGCTGGCCCTGCTGGAGCTGAACCGGTCCATGACGACCCTGAACCAGGCGCTGGGCGCGAGCCCGGCCTTCCAGGGGGCCCTGGCGTCGGTGCACCAGCACCGGGAGGCCGAGCCGGCCGCCGGGCGTTATGGTGCGCTGCCGGCGGGGGGGCCGTCGTACGCGGCGCCGGCCAGCCCGGGCCGGGGGGCCGTGACGTTTGTCCGGCGCAAGGGCCCGGCCTTCGGGGGCCCGGCCACGCCGGAGCCCTCGCCCCTCCTGTAGGGGGGGGGGGCGGGCCGTTGCCCGGGTCTCTCCTCCGCTCCCTTCTGCGCGCCCCTGCGAGGGGAGGCATACACATGGCACCTGTCCGGAGAAAGTCATTGATGGTATTATTTTG
>NW_009242986.1:1143-18048 GCF_000388065.1 Fonticula alba | reverse complement strand
GGTGTTGTGGGCCAGCGTGCCGGCTGTCGACGGGCCGGGGCCACTTCTGCCGGCCTGGCCATGCTCGGCCGGCGGGTGGCCCGCGTTGGAGCCCGGGGGCGGGGGGGGCGTAAGGTGACTGTCCGTGCGCCTTGCGCGCGCGCGATCGTGCGGTCGGGCGTTTGTGCGATGCTGTGTGTGTGTACGCCATGGCCGAGAGGCGCGGGAATGCGCGTGTCCGCGCCGCGGATCGGGCATTTATTCCGCGACACCACCGGAACGTGCGGGCCCGCCGGGCGGGCTGCGGCTGGGGCCGGGCATTCGCCATCGAACATGGCCCAGACGCGAGGGCCGTGTTTCAGGGGGGCCGTGAGAGGCCCGGGGAGAAAGCCAACACTTGAGTCGGTCGCCCCGCGCCAGGCCACCAGCCGACGGAGCCTGAGAGCGGTGGCCTGCGGACACGCGGTTGTTGTTGTTGTTGTTGTTGTCGGCCCTGGGCGCGTCTCGGCGCCGGACACCGAGTTGGCGCTCATGGGTGTTTGTTTGTTGGGCCGCCGATCGGGGGGGGGGGCGTGCGTTGGGTGTTGGGGGTGGGGCTTCGCGGCGCGCTCGCGGGTGCCCCCGCAGGAAGCGCCCCTCTCCGGGGCCGGCCTGCGCGGCATGGCGGAGGGCGGAGGGCGGGGCCTGCCGTCGGCTTGGGGGCCTAGCTGCGGCGGGCGCGCGGCCACGCCCCCCGGCGCATTCCCGCGAGCAGCGCCCTCGGCATGGATGGCCGAGGTCGGCATTCCGACTGGGGGCACGTCTCCTGGCCGGTGCGGCCAGATCCGCGGCTGCTTGTCTCGGGGGTGGCGCGGCGAGATCCACTGGTCGCTTGCTTCACGGCCAACGTGGTAAACGCCGCGGCCGCTTGTCTCGGGGGTGGCGCGGCGAGATCCTCTGGTCGCTTGCTTCACGGCCAGAGTGGCAGGACCCACGGCCAGCTGCTTCACGACCAACGTGGTAAACTCCGCGGCCACTTGTTTCACGGCCAACGTGGCAGGATCCACGGCCACCTGCTTCACGGCCAGAGTGGCAGGATCCGCGGCATACGCACCACCTCAGCCAGGCCGGATGCCGCGGCACGCCCGGGAGTCGGCTCCGCCGGTCATGCTCGGGCACGCGAGGAAGGCCGGCCTGGCTCTGGCCACCGAAGGGGCGGCGATCGCCGGGCCCGGGGGGCGGCCTGCCTCGCGCACGACCCAGCGACCTGGCCAGTGCTGTCCAGAGCGCCGGCCGCGCGTGCGGCGCCGACGACGGGCGAGAGGCACGCCCCCACACCCGTGTGGGGACCAGGCCGCAGGCATGCGCCAGTGGCCCGGCCGCCGCCCTGGACCGGAGCCAATGAAAGAACACATCCACGCCGGCCGGGGCCGGCAATTGCCCGCATCGTGGTCGGCGTCAACCAGGCACACCCCCGGCGGCCCGGGCCGGCGCGAGGGGAGCCGGGCGACGCGCGCATTCACGGGCCCCTGGACCACGTGCCGAACGCCGGCGCAGGTGACCCGAGAAGCGATGCGTTGGCAATCGCTCGCGCATGTGCCTGCGCCGCCTCGGTCCCGGGGGGGGGCGTCGGCCGCTCTTTCCATCTTTTTCGGCGGCCCCGGCGGCGTGCGTGCGCCCCGGACGACGACGGCATCGTCCTCCCCCCCCCCCCCCCTCCCCCCTAGTCTTGGCCCTTTTCCACTTTGCCCCCTCCCTTCCTTTCCGCCCTCCTCCGCCGCCCGCCGCCCGCTCCTCTCCCTTCGCGATGTTCCGCGCGATCCGGCGCCTCCCACACCGGCGCCTGGCGCAGGCGGCCTTCGCTCCCGGCGCCGGGTGTCGGGGGGCCGGGCTGTCCTCGATACCGCCGGCCGCCCAGGCGCAGACCATGGGCCGATGCCGGCCCGACCAGCCGACCCCCGGGGCGGAGCGCCGCCGGCACATCGAGGCCGATGGGCAGGGCTTGCCACTGGGGTTCAGCACCATCGAGGACTTCCAGCTGTTTCTGCGTCTGCTTGGCGACCCGCAAGTGCGGCGGCCGCTGGCGCCGATCTGCACCATTGGCCGGCTGCTGGGGCTGGACCGGCTGTCGGTGAAGGCGCTGATGATGCACTATGGGTCTCTGGGCGTGGGGAGCCCGCCGGGGCGGCGATCCAGGCGCGGCCCGCTGGCCGGGCTGGGCCCCGGGCATCCGGTGTTCGAGGATGTGTCGAGGCTGGTCCGGCGGGATCCGCCGGTTTTGGGGGACCTGCTGCCGCGGCTGGTGTGGCTCCCCTCGCGGGAGCTGGGGTCCCTGCTGCTGGAGTACCTGCCGGAGGCGTGTGGCCCGGCGGCCCGGCGGCCGCATGTGCCGGTCGACCGGCTCCGGGCCCTGGCATCGGTGACCCCCCGGCTGACCCTGTCGCAGATGGCCTGGCTGCTGTCCTCCTCGCCGAAGTCCGTGGCGAGGGACCTGGCCACCTATGTGCCGGAGTTGGGGGACTACCAGCCGCCGCGGGTGCCGTCGGTGCGCTTGGACGCCCTGCGAGCGGTGCTGGCCGCCGCCGGGCCGGCCGGCAGCGACGCCAGCCTGTCGGAGGAGACGGTGTGCCAGCGGGCCGGCGTCGACCGGGCCACCTTCGACTGCCATGGGCCCCTGCTGCATGCCACGTATGGGGTCCGCCGGTGGGGCGAGCTGCCGGCCGAGCGGCTGGCCCACCTGCGGGCCCTGCTGCAGGAGTGCCGGTGGACGCTGGCCGAGCTGGCCAGCCGGACGGGCATCCCGCTGGACCGGATCCGGTGGTACATCAAGTACTATGAGCCGGGGATGGTGCTGCCGGTGCCGGCCGACCGGTCGGTGCCGCGGCCGCTGGAGCTGGACGGCCGGTCCGGGCCCGGCTCCAACTCGATGACCCTGAGGGACTATGTGCGGGCATTCCTGCCGCCGGTGTCTCCCCTGTATCGGGCGCTCCTTTGCCCGGAGCCGGCCGTGGACCCGAAGAGCCTGATCACCCTGCGGCACTTGGGGCTCATCCGGCGGCCGGGCCATGTGGATGCGGACCGGGACATGCTGCCGATGTTGCAGGGGCTCGGGAGCCTGCGGCCGCCGTTGACCCTGCGCGATGTGTCCGACCGGATGGGCATCTCGCTGTACCAGGTGCGGAAGCGTTTCGTCGGGGCCGGGTCGCTGGCGGAGCTGCGCCGGACGGTCCCGGCGGTGGGCGCCCTGTCCTTTTCGGAGATCGAGCGATTGCGCCAGCTCGGCGAGCAGGTGCACCCGGCCGGCGGGCGGATGCGCTTCACCGTGAGGCAGATTGCCGAGCAGCTGGCCATGTGCCCGGACATGGTGTTCTCCCTGCTGCACCTCTACTGTCCGGAGTACTTCTTCCTGGCCCTGGCCCCGGAGGCGGGGTCCGGGCCCGGGGGCATGTATGTGCCCGTGGAAAAGGTGGCCCCGCTGCTGGCGAAGGTCGCCGACCAGGCCACGGCCCCGCTGCTGCACCAGGTGGCCGTGGACCTGGGCTGCACCCTGCCGCAGGTGGTGAACTCCCTCCGGGCGGATGCGACCTGCCGAAAGGTGCCCTTCCGGGCGCCGTCCTACTACCGGCATGTGGCCAGCCGGCTGTTCGAAATCAAGTCCCTCCTGCGGCTGCATCCGCAGATGCCGGCCTCCGCCATCGCCCGGCAGTATGGCTGGGAGGAGAACCTGCTGAAGCTTGCCCAGCCCTATCTCGCGGCGGCGAGCCGGTGATGGTGTGTGCGTGTGTGTGCGTGTGGTGTACCAGGCGCCTGCGGCCTCTTTCTCTTGTGTGTCTGTGCGGGCACACATGGCGCCACGGGTGTGCATCCTTCTCTCCCCGGCCGTGCCGTGTGCCTGCCGACTGTATTTTACTATGCCCCCTGTTGCCTCGCTGTGTGTCCCCGCACGGGCAAAATGCACCGCCGTGTGTTGTCCTTGATCTTCATTATGTGTTGTATTTTTTGTTTTCATTTTCATCGCCATTTTCGCTTGAGTTCTCCATTTTCATCTCCCCTTCCGCGACGACGATGCTGTCTCGGGTGCTCCCTTTCTGGGGGTGGTCCATTTCTCCCGAGCCGGGGTGGCCGATCATCCGGCGACTGGCCACCCTGCGTGCGTGTCCCTGGCACTTGCGGTGTCGTGTTCCCCTTGTCCCTCGCCCGGACACGGTTTCCCCCTTTTTGAGCTTTCTCCCCGGGTGGCCGACCCGCCGGCAAATGGCCGCCCTGTGTGCCTGGGCCGGCGTGCGATGCTGTGCATCAGTCCCGATGGGCATCCGGGGGGGGGGGGGGCGTGGCGACCGGACCAGCAGCCGGGCGGGCCAGTAGCCGGGCGGGCCAGCACAGGCGCCCGCCTCTGCCCGGTCGGCGTCCCCGGCGCTGGAGCGGCCTCCGGCAACCGCACACCCACATCCCGGGCCCGGCCATGCGCCGACCTTCGACGGGCCATCGGGCGTGCACGCCTGGCGACTCCAGGACAGGGGGGCTCGTGATGGCCAGTCGCCGGGTGCGCATGCCGGGCATGCGATGGCGGCCGGCTGCGCATGCCTCACCGGCCCAGACGGCCGCCGAGCGCCCGCCCCCGGCCCGGTGCCGGCGGTGTGCGCCAAGGTCGCCGGGGCTGCCCGGAGCAGCGCACATGCTGGCGATGGCGTGGGCGGCCCTCCCCGGCTGGCCGGGCGGGCGGCAGGCGGCCACCGGCACACCGGGCGCAGGGGCGCGCCTCGTGTGGCCCGCTGCCGAGGTCCTGGCCGCGCCGGGCTTGTGGTGGCCCATTCACCCCCGGCAGCCGGGATGGCTGCTCCGATGCCGGGGCCGCTATGCCAGCGTGGAAGCCACTCGGGCCTTCGCTTCCGGAGAGGCGCGTGCGCGCATGCGGCCGGGGGCCCACGCCTGTGCGGGGATCGCGCTTTGGCATGCCTGCGTGTCGGTCGCCAGCCTGGCGCCGGGGGCTTGGCGCCGGCGGCTCTCATTGCCGGGCCATGCCGATGGTGCAGCGGCCCCTGCTGCGTGGTCGGTGCCGGACGACGACGCCCGGCCAGCGCGCCCGCGGGCCTGTCCCCAAGCCGTGGGGCAGGTGTTGGGCCGGGGGCGCGCCGAAGGCATGGCGCTCGCGGGCCCGGGCCGATGCGGCCCTCCTGGCCAGATGCCCGTGCGCTGGCGACATGCTACCGCCGTGGGGGGCATGGGTTGGCCGGGGGCCGGCGCCGGGCGGTGCGACATGCTTGGGCGGCCCCGGCTGCTCGGGCATCTTTGCCGGGTCGATCGGGCCGGGCGAGGGAGGGGCCGGGCCCATGCTCCGGGCGCCGCCCGGCCGCGCGACCGGTGCCTGTGTGTCAGGCTGCCCGGGCCCGCGTCGCATGGCGGATCCCCTCGCCGCGTCTTCGCCGGCACTTCCGAGGCAATGTTGTTAGACCCGGCGACCCGGCTCCGGGGGCAGCCTCGACGGCGGCGGCGGCGGCGGCGGCGAGGTGTCCCTCGGGGGGCCGTGGCACGGGCCAAGCGGGCGGTGTTTTTGCTTTTTGCGACGGGGCCTCTTCGGGCCGGCTGGGGCCGGCGCCCCGGGACAGCCAGCGCACCGTGCGGCGGGCGACCGCGAGGTGCCTGGCGGCGGACTCGCACATGCCCTGCCGGGGCGCCGGCCAGGCCGCGGCGAAGGGTCCATCCGGGGGCCCTGCTCCGGGGATCGGGACGCCTGGTGGCGTGTGCGGGGCCCGGGCTCGGGGGGTATGGCGGCCGGCCGGGCCGGCGTGCGCCGGGTGCCGCTGTCTTGGCCGATGTGCGCGGCTGGCATGCGGCGACCGGGGCCGGGGCCCCTCCTCACCCGGGGGCCGGGCTACCGGGCCTTGCCATGGTGGCCGGCAGCGGGGCGGGGTTGGCGCGTGCTTCCTCGGCAGGCACTGTGTCGGTGGTGCTCCGACGGGAGGAGGGGCGGGTGGCCGAGTGAGGGGGTGCGCCCGCGGGCAACCCATTCGTGGCCCCCCCTGGTGCGGGCATGGCGGCGCCGGTCGAGCCGGCTGTGCGGCAGGCGGGCGGGGCATGTGGACCGGCTCGCGGGCCCATGGCTCGGTCCCCGGCTGGGGCGCGCCCTGGCCAGCGCGGCCACCGGTGCCGGGCCCCAGGCACGAGCCAGCAGCCGGGCATCGTGCGCTTGTTCGCCCCGCCCCCCTCCGCCTTGGCTGGCTCATGGGCGCCGAGGTGGCAGCATCCACGTGTGCTTGGGTGTGTGCGGCGGACCGGGCGCGGAGGGGACGGCCGGGGCCAGGCGCCGACGGTCCGGGGCGCCGACCCAGGGCAAGGCGCAGAGACAGGCATGCTCCCCCCCCCCCCCCCCCGGGGGAAAGGGGCCAGGGGGGAGGCGCAGTCGCGGTGCGAACCGCCAAGGCCGGCTGCGAGGTGTGGCGGGCAGGTGCGACCGGGGCCGGTGGCGACGGAGCCGCCGAGGCGGACATGGCGAGGCCCGACGCGCCGGGCAAGCGCCTCGCGCGGAGGCCGGGGCGGGTGGCCAAGATCGCGCAGGGTGTGCCCGGGCAGCGAGCAGGCCGGGCACCATGCGTTTGCGGCCTCTTCTCCGGGGCCGGAGGCACGGACCGGTCCCGGGGTCGGGTGCCGTCGCGCGCTGGGGCCCATGTGCCGGGGTGCGTGTTGCCGCCCGGTGGGGCGACCCTGGCTCGGGCCCCGGCGGCCGAGGCGGCGCGGCTGGTGGCGGCCGGGACCGGGCACAATGCGCCAGCGTGCGGGCCATGCATGGAAGAGACGCCGCGGGCCGGGGGGGTGGGGGGGCGGTCCTGGGCGCGGGACTTCCCCCGGCCTTGTGTGCAGGCGGGCCGGCATGCACCGCGGGAGAGAGCGCGGCGCGCGGGGTACATGCCCCCCCCCCCCCCGCCTCATGCCCCTCTCGCTGTGATGTGCCCCCTGCAGGGCAGTCCCGGGGCGGCTGGAGCGATTGGCGGCCCTGCTCGCCGGGGGGGAGGGGGCCGGGCGCGCCTGCCCGACCGCCAGCCCCCCCCGGCGGCCTGGGGTCGGCCGTGGTCGGGCCAGGGTGCGCCGGCCAGGGGGGGGGGCCTCCGGCTCCGGGTGACGGCCGCGCGGCCATTCGGCCGTGCGCCAGCCGGGGCGCCCCTCCGTGGCGGCCATTTCCCCGGTGGCCGCCGGGCCGCAGTCTGGCCCTGGGGGGAGGGCGTGGGGGTCGGGGTGACTCGCGGCTTGGGCGGCCCGGGGCCCTGCCCCTCTGCCGGTGCATGTGCCGTCTCGCCACCTTTCGGGCCTTCTCCCGCTTCGCCTCTGGCCTTCGGGCGTCCGCATGCGCGCTCGAGGTGCCCTGGCCGTGTTGGTGTGCCTTGGTACGCCCGGCCGCGGCAATAGTATAATGTGGTGGCAGCGGCGACGCACGGGGCGGGGCCCGGCCTTTTGGCGTCCTGCGCCTCCTTCGCCTGCCGGCCGGCCGCCGGGGGAGCGAGGGGCTGTCGCTGCGGTCGCTCTGGCTGGGGCCGGTCCCCTCCGAAGCGTGGGCACACGCGTTTGCCGGGGTGCGGGCGAAAGGCTGTCCCCTCGCCCCTGCCCCGGCACCTGCTTGGCAGCTTGCGCGGCGCCAGGGGCCTGCTTCACGGAGGGCGAGGGTCTGGGCTGTTGGGGCGTCGAGGTGTGCCCAGGTGGCCGGGGCCGCTTGGTGTGTCGCTTGGCGAGCGCTCGCGGCTGCGCCTTCTCGCGAGTCGCTCACCTCCCGGGGCGGGGGCCTGGCCAGGGCTCTGGCTGGCCTGCCCCCTGCGGTGGCATGGCCAGGTGTGCGAAGTGGCCGGAGTGGATGCGCGATGTGTCAGCCGCATCCTGTCGGCAGGTGGACTGGTCCTGTTCAGGAGGCGGGGCGGGGCGGGGCGGGGGGGGGGGGGGGGACAGAGCTGTGCCGCACCGCCGCGCAGCGTCGAAGGGGCGGCTGGCTCCCTTCGGCAGGTGGCCCCAGCTAATGGTTATAGGCTGCACGCTGGCCTCGGCATGCTCTCTTGCGCCCTGGGCCGGTGCGGAGCCCCCTCCCCGGGGCTTTGGCCGGTGTGTTTGGCGGTGGCCGCCCGACGCTGTGGGCCCGGCGGCAGGAGAGGCGCCGGAGGGAGGGGCGCCCGGCAGGCGGTCCGCCTTTTTCCTCGGTGGCTCCACGGCTCCGGGCCCGCCCTGTGTGCCGATCCATGTGTCGGCCGTGAGGGGGCGATCCTTTTTTCGGCATCCCCTGCGTCAGGCGACGGGGCCGCTGTAGTCCCGCCGGCGGAAGGCCGCGGCAGGGGGGGGGGGTCGCCACTGGGAGGAGGCTAGGAGACGGCAGGAGGCCGAGGCCGAGGAGCGATGGCTGTGGCGGGAAGGCGACGGGGCCGCCGGCGAGCGGCCCGTGCCGTGACACGATCATGCTGCGTCATGCGGGCGACATGGCGCATGTGACGGCGGATCCATGCACCGAGTCCAGAGGCCGGGGCCTCGGCGCGGGCCGCAGCACGGCGCCCGGCATCCGGAATGGGAGGGCGGCCCGGTTAACCCGGGGCAGTGGGATTTAATCGAACCGCTCGCCGTTGGGATGTGGCGCGCGGCGGATGTTGCCCGGAAGGGGGGCCCAGGGGCGGGCGAATGGCGGGGGTCATCTTGGTTGTGTCCTGGGAAGCAAACACGAGGCCATCTGGCGCGGCAAGCAGCCAACTCCCTTCGCCCAGGCGAAGATCCGCCGCCGGCCATCACGGCGAGCCCCAGCAAAAGCGTGCCCAGGGGCCTCGGAACCGTGTGTCCTGGGGGGGGGGGGGGGCGCTCTGCGGGTCGCGCGGAAGAAGGGGTCGATCATGCGGGTGTTCCGCCCGGTCTGCTCGGAGGTGGGCAGCCACTGGCAGGGCCACGCAGGCCGCATGTCGGCGGTCTGCTCGGTGCACCGGGGCCGGTGGTGCCGGGGTGCCTGGGTTTTGGCGTCGAGCGGTGGGTGGGACTGAACTGCTCCTTGGCTGGGTCCATCGGTCGGGGATGTGAAAGAGGCAAGGCCGGGTTGTGTGTGTGT
This sequence comes from Fonticula alba, assembly GCF_000388065.1. Taxonomy (NCBI): domain Eukaryota; order Rotosphaerida; family Fonticulaceae; genus Fonticula; species Fonticula alba. The sequence continues at coordinate 9,029 of NW_009242986.1, read as the reverse complement.
ATGCCTTCGTGCGTGCTCGGGGATGTGGATGAATGGAGGGGAAGCCGGGGCGCATGGCGGCGAGGCCGGCCGAGAGGGCATGTGGGGGCCGAGTTGCTGCCTGAGCCGCTGGTAGGATCTGCCCCAAGCCGCGGGACGGTGTGCCGCCTCGGGGATGGCTCCCCTTGGAGAGGCGTCCCGCGCGTGACGACGACGGCCCTGTGGCCGCCGGGGCCGGGGGGTGCCATGGCACTCGACGGGCGAAGGAAGTCCGCCCCCTCCCCCGCCCCCTCTGGCGTGCCTGCCGCGGGCGAAGGCCCCAGCACACGGCTGCCGGGGAACACATGCGCGAGCCGGGTCGAGGCTTCAGTCGGGCTGGCGAGCAGCCGCTCGATGGTACCCACGGGGGCCCCCCTTTGAAGGGAGGGGCAGCCCTTCGCGGTTGTTTGCCCGCCGGCTCCCCGGATGCCGGGCTGCCGGGCCGCCTGGTGGCACAAGGAGAAAGGTCCCGGCCGGGGGCGCCTTTCTCGGAGTGGTGTCCCCCGGGGCCGGGCTTCCTTTGGGTGGGCGCCCGGCCGGTGAGAGCCCCGTGGAAGGCGGGCCCGACATCGGGTGCTGGCCATTGATCTGTCTGATCGGGCACCCCCGCTGCAGCCGACCCATGCCAGTGGCCCAGTGAATGTGCCCGAGTGAGGCGCCATCGCCGGGCAGCAAAATGCATCCGGCATCGCATGTGACGGGCAATCTTCCGCCTCCCCCGGTGGCAGGCTGGGCCGATGGAGGAGGAGGGACGGGGGGGGGGGGGGGGGGGGGCGCATGCTCACGCTCAACCCGCGGGCCGGGCGCTTGGCGGCGGGCCAGCCGGGAGAGGGCTGGGGCGGTCGCCGATTTACCACGCCCCTTGTGACCGAGGCCCGTGTGTGAGCCATGGCTCCTGCGCCCACAAGAGCCATGTGAAGTTCGTCCGGTGCGCCGCCGGGCCGCAGCCAACCGGAGGGCGATGTGGCCGCTCCGGGCACCTTCCCCGGCAAGTAGGGCGAGCATGCGCGGGCAGCTGGCCCGTGTGTGTGTGTGTGTGTGTGTGTGGGTCCGTTTCGCTTCGACCCTTGTTGTTTGCCGGGCCAGTGCTGCTGCGTGTCGGGCCGGCTCCACGGGCTGATGGTGTGTTTGGGGCCGGGCGGGGGGCGGGGCCGGTGCCCGGCCGGGTCATGCCCCCGGTGTGGGCAGCATCCGGCGGCCGGTGGCTGGCATGCAGGCGGCCGCGCCGGCGACGCTCGGGTTTCGAGCCGGCGTTCCATGTTTTCGGGAGCAATCTGGCGTGCGGGCGTGGGCATTTCCCGGGCGCGTCTCGGCAACCCAGCCGCAGCCCCAACACCGGCATGGAATGCCCCCTGCTGCCGGCTATGGTTATGTCGATGCCCGTGCGGTCGCTGCGGCGGGCATGGTTCCCCCGGCCCGGGGTGTTTCATTTCGCCACACAGGGGCACCCGCGTGGCCCGGGTGGGCAGGGGCTCGGGCTCTCGAAACGCATGTGCGTGTATGTGGACCGGAGGAGGCGCACGGCGGGGTGCAGGATAAAGAGAGAGAGAGAGCGGGAGCGAGAGCGCAAAAGTGAGAGACCGGGAGAGAGAGCGAGAGAGAGAGAGAGAGTGAGAGAGCCGTAGGCGTGTGCCCGGTGCTCAAGTGTGGCGTGCTACTGGGGGGTGCGAGGTGGGCCTCCCGAGGCGGTCGCACACGCACGCCGCCGCCCCAGCGGAGGGCCAATGCCCCTGCTCGACCGATGGTGCCTGGGGCGGTGCGGCGAGATGGATGCTTGATCGGGCGCCGGGGCTCGGCGAGCAGGCACGCGCCCGCCCGACCGCGCCGCTGCGAGAGGCCCGATTCGCCGGGATCCCCCTCGGGTCGAGGCTCCCGAAGCACCGGCCGTCACGCCCTGCCGAGGCAGCCGGGCCGGCCGCGGGCCGTGGGCTCTCGGGGCCGGCCCCGAGCCTGTGTGCGCGAAAGAGGGAGAGCCAGAGGCAGGTAGCCGCGGCGGGGCGGGGAAAAGCCTCGGTCTGCCTCGGGAGCGGCATGCCTGTGGCGAGGGCCACAATGGCGACGAGGCGTGAGCGGGCCCGGCCCCGGGGCCGCATCGTGGCGCCGGTGGCCCGCCCAAGCGCGTGGTCGATTGCGCCGGGGAGGAGGGGCGAGCCACTTGCCAGATGCCACGAGCGCCGGGAAAGCAAGACCCCAGGGGCTGTGTGCGATCGGAGGGCGTTTTTTTTTTTTTGCGGCCGTCCCCTCGCCTGGGGGCGTCGGCAGAGGGGGGACAATTCGCCGGGGCCGGGCAGGGGAGGCCTCGGTCACGGCAGCCGGCGTGGCGCTAGGGCCGGGACCCGGGCTTTGCGACGCGGGCGGTCATGCGAGCGAACACGCCAGCCCGCGAAGGGCGCACATTCCGGCAGGGCCAGCCTTTGCTGGGGGACCGGCTGGCGATAGGACCCCGGGGCGTCCCTCGTCCGAGATGGCCCGGTCGGGTCGTGGGAGGGGTGCTTTTCTCGGATCGGGGCCGAGGCCGGGCGGGGGCGCTGGCCTGCGCGCGGGGAGCGTGGCCGTCTGCCGGGTGTGCATGGCTCGGGATGCGGCCACAGGGCTGTGGTCCGTTCCGGCGTTGGCGGCTGCCCGCTGGGGGCGCTCGGGCTTGGCATGGATGGTGCAGCTCCTGGGCATGCCACCAGCGAGGGCGGGCGCGGGGCGGGGCGCAAGGGGCGCCTGACGCCCGAATGCTGCCCAGCCGGACAGCAGGGGCGGGGGGCGCTGCACAGGAGCGCCCGGGGCGCACAGGACCCCGGCACCAGGACACCCCCAAGCCCCAGGCGCTCCAGCATGTGTCTCGCCGGGGAGGGGGGGGGAGTGCGCGCTGGTGTGTCGCGGCCGACTGGCCGGCGCCTCTGGCGGCCGGGATATAAGGGGACCGGGCCTGGTCGGCAGCTGGCGTGGCCCTTCCCCATGGTCCAATATGGCCACTCCTTTCTTTGGCCCCTTTTGCACGACACTCAGCCCTCTGTCCCCCCCCCCCCCCCCCCCCGCTCCCCCGCTCCCCAGCTGCCCCTATGTCTCCAGAGAGTGATACATGCGCGCGGTTCCTGCCGCTCAACAGCGAGCTGCACCAGCGCCACTACCATGACCCCAAGACCCGGAATAACACGCGCACCGTGCTGGTGATCAACACCGGCGGCACGATCTTCATGCAGAAGGATGCCACCGGGGCCCTGTGCAACTCGGCCGACTCCGTGCTGGATGTGCTGGACAGGCTGTTCGAGCTGGACCACCCTAACATGCCGGTTGTCCATTGGGTGCAGGCCACCGAGCAGATTGACTCCTCCAGCATGAAGCCCCTGCGTGCGTGTCACTGAAGCCTTTGGCAATCGCCCCCCCCCAGGGGTGGCACCTTGCGCTGACGCGTCGCTCCCCCCCCCCATATGGCAGATTGGCTCTCCCTTGCGGAGTACATTCACTCGAAGAAGGACAAGTACCAGGGCTTCGTGGTGACCCATGGAACAGGTAGGTTGCGCTTGGGCCGGGCCGCTGGCAGAACCGCTGACCGGAGACTGACTCGGCGACCATCGCCGGGGGTGGGGGGCGGGGGCCGGGCCCGGTCACCCAGACACGATGGCCTACACGGGGGCGGCCCTGTCCTTCCTGCTGCACAGCCTCCACTGCCCGGTGATCATCACCGGGGCGCAGGTGCCCCTCAGCCAGCCGATGAGCGATGGCCGCAGCAATGTGCTGGCGGCCATCTACCTGGCCGGCCATTCGAAGACCCACAGGGAGGTGAGCATCTTCTTCCATGACGCCCTCCACCGGGGGAACCGCAGCACGAAGTTCAGCTCGACGCAGATGAATGCCTTCACGTCGCCGAATGGCCAGCCTCTGATCCGCCTGGCCGTCGACCCGGACATTTTCCCGGGCAACGAGAAGATCGAGCACTATGACCACTACCGCTTCGATTGGAAGTTCAGCAACAACATCTATGTCCTGCGCCTGGAGCCGTCGCAGGACCTGCGCGCCATGCTGGCCCTCATGCGGTTCATCATGGACGGCGATGGCGAGCCGTCGGTGGTGCAGTTGCCCCCTCCGCCGGCCCTGCCGCCCTGCCAGCCGCGGGGGCAGGACGCCGGCACCCGCCCGGGGCAGGCCCCCGAGGGCCATCCCCCGGGCCGGAAGTCCAAGATGCGCAAGTCGCTGGACCGGACACCGCTCAGCCGGAAGGCCATGCTGGAGGCCCAGGTCGATGGCAATGCCCGGCGCATTGTGCCCACCCGGGCCATCATCATCGAGGCCTTTGGCAGTGGCAATGTGCCGGAAGGGAACCCGCTGCTGAAGCAGCTCCTCATGGAGGCCAAGGCCAAGAAGACGGTCATCGCCATCACGTCGCAGTGCCTGGGTGGTCGGGTGGACATCGGCAGCTACGCCGCCGGCTCGGACTTCAATGCCAGCGGGTGCATTCACACCGGCGACATGACCTCCGAGGCGGCGTACGTCAAGCTTGCGCTGCTCCTCGGCCAGGGGGATCTCATCCACGAAGAGATCAGCTTCCTGATGACCACAAACCTCCGCGGGGAGATCAGCCACTCGAAGAAGCACAAGATCCATGGCCGGCAGCCCGATCCCCGAGAGTCCGCGGAGCAGGCCCCGGCCGAGGTGGCCACGCCGCTGCTTGTGCCCAGCCCCCTCGAATGAGGGCGGTCGAAGGGGGGAGCGCGGGGGGGGGGGGCGTGTCCTGCTCGATAGGGCGAGTCACACGCCGGGCGGTCCCCTTGGCAGGAGTGTCTGCCCCAGGGCGAGGCGCTCGGGCAACGTGCATCGCCCTTTGAGAACGCCATTCGGGCCCCTCGGCGCCTCCCTGCCCTGCTCGCTCTGTCTCGTTCTTTCCCCTGCATGGGGATTCCCTTGCCGCCCCTCGCCGTCCCTCGCCGCCGCCGCGCACCGAGCCGCTCGTGCAAGGGGCGTGAGGGTGTGGAGCCCGTGCGAGATGTCTCGCCGGGAAAGCATTCACTTGCACCGGTCAATAAAGATCTCCTGCTTCGGCCCGCGCGCCCGTCTCGGTCGGGACCCGATGCCGGGCCCCGGGGCTGCCGGCAGGTGTGTGCCCTTTGTGCTGGCTGCTTGGCGTTGCGGCAGGGGAGGGGAGGGGGCAGGGGGGCGGGGGCCGGTGGCCGGGGCACGGCTTGGCCAGAGGGCGGTTCGCGGAGGGCACTTGCGCCGCCGGCGCGCGGGCGAGCACGGGTGGCGGCGAGCCACGGTGGCAAAGCGCCGGCGCGCTGGCACACGTGTCCCTGGGGGAGCCCGCGACTCCGCCGCACCGAAGGGACCCGTCGGCCGGGCGCCTCCTCGGCCTGTGTTTGTGTGTGTGTATGTGCGTGCGCGCATGACTGCGGCCTCCTGGTGGGTCTGCCACCCGCGGCGGCCGGCTGACCGGCCTGGCACACATGCACCGGGGCGCGTCAGTCCCCCAGCTCTCGCCCCGCCTCGCGACCCGGTGCTCGGGTCGGGGGGTGCCCCGCCGCGTCCGGCGAGCGACGCACACCCCTGCTCGGCCAGGGCCCGCGCCCCTGTCTCTTGCCCATGGCTGGCTCTGCCATGCCACGCGCGTGGGCAGGACAGTGGCCCGCCCCCCGGGGAGCCGTGTTTCTTTTTCTTTTCTTTCGCTCGCTTGCTGCGTGGCCGCCCGTCGAAGGTTGCCCCCTGGGGGCCGGGGCCGATCGAGGCGCCGCCCGGCCGGGATGTGTGTGCCGTTGGCCATTGGCCGTGGCCGCGGCGGCGGCGGCGGCGATGCGCACGGCCCCGTAGCCGACGGCCGGGCCAGTCCAGGCCCCCTCCTGGTCAGCATGCCATGCGCGCCGGCCGTGGTGACTGGGCGCACCCCTGTCGCGCGTGTGCGCGTGCGCGTGCATATGGCCATGCGGCGGGGCTGGCCGGCTATGGTCGGCGCTCCGGGGCGCCCTGGGTCCTTCTCGCGCGCGCGTCACGGCGCCGGGCCCCAGCGTCGATCGCCTCCCCGGTGGCCGATCTGTCCCTCGCCCGCTCTTGCTCTGGCTGTGCTCCTTTCGGTTGTGGCCATCTCCGCCGGGGAGGGGGAGGGGGCGGAGGGCCGGGGGGGGGGGGGGGACCTACTTCGCGGATCGCAAGGGCGCATCGGCCGCTGCGCCCTTTGCTCGCGCGGAGAGGTCGGTACCCGCGGGCGAGACGCCCTGTCTCTCGATCTCGATCTCGGCCTTGGTCTCGGTCTCGATCTCGGCCTTGGTCTCGGTCTCGGTCTCGGTCTCGGTCTCGGTCTCGGTCTCGGTCTCGGTCTCGGTCTCGGTCTCGATTTCGATTTCGATCTCGATCTCGATCTCGATCTCGATCTCGGTCTCGGTCTTGGTCTTGGTCTTGGTCTTGGTTTCGGTCTCGGTCTCGGTCTCGGTCTCGGTCTCGGTCTCGATTTCGATCTCGATCTCGGTCTCGGTCTTGTTCTTGGTCTCGGGCTCGGGCTCGGGCTCGGGCTCGGGCTCTCTTTCTCTCGCTATGCCCGCCTTTGTGCATGCATATGCGTGCTCACATGCCGGCGTGTGACAATGACACACCTCCCGGGGGCAGTATGAGCCTGGCGGACTTAGGCGGATCCAGCCGACTTGTCCTGCCATGCCGGGCTCCCCACCAAAGCTCCCTACGCCGGCCGGGCGCGAGGAGGCACGCGCGTGAGGACTTGTCGCCTCGGGCTTGCGTTTGATCGCCCACGGCCGCGTCATGCCGACAGCGTGCGTGTGCGACGCCCGCCACGCCGGGCCCAGAACCCCGGCTGGGCGCACAGGCGGGGCCATGTGCCAGCGGCCGGGGCCCAGAGGATGGAACGAACACCACCGCGGCCACCGCCCGCCGGTGGGCCTTTGGCTCATGTCGGGCACGCGCATGAGCAAGATCCGGGGACATGCTGCCCGCGTGCGTGCCGGGCAGGACGGGGGCAGCGGCCAGTCCAGGGGCCGGGGGGAAAGCCCGCGCTGTGGAGCAGCGCCGCCGCGCCGGCCGTGCTGTTGCTGAGAACCCCCCCCCACACACACACACACACACACATACAGAGCAGCATGTGTCCTCGTCCTCGGGCGGAGGGACGGGTCAATGTGTTGTGGGGAAGGGGCGGCGAGCCATGAGTGGTCACATTATGGCCCCGGGGCACGTGCGCGTCACGCGACTAAAAGCGTCCGAGCGCCGGCCCCCGACAATGCAAACGGGGCCTGGCTCTCGCTTGTCCGCCCGCACCGGCCTGTGTGTGTGTGTGTGTGTGTGTGTGCGTGTGGGGCGCCACGAGCGGTGCGGCCTGCGCCGGGGCCCTCCTCCTGGGGCGGCCACGGTCAAGAGCGAGCGCGCTTACATCCGACCGTCCGGCCAGCTGGACATGCTGCATCTCTCCTTCCCTCTCTCTCTCTCTCTCTCTGTCTGTCTGTGCGCGCGTCTCTCTTTTCTTCTCGTCCTCTCCCTCGGCCCCTCTCATCGTATGTTGGCTTCAAGGACGGCCGTGCGAGCCCTGCGTGCGTGGGGCTCGCCGGCATTGGCGACGGCGGCGACGGCGGCCCGACGGGGCTGGTCTCTGGCCGGGGGCCATACACCGGCCAACCGGGGCCAGGCGTCCCCCCTGGCCACCGTCAGCGGCGTGTATGCGACAACGTCGCAGGTCATGGCTCCCGGGGGCATGTCGCTGCTCCATATGCGGGCATTCTCCTCGGCCGCCGGGAGCACGACCACCAAGGTGGCCACGTCCGCCGGGTGTGCGAATTACGACGCCGAGTGCGCCGGGGCGCGGCTCTGCCGGGCCATCGAGGCCGGGGAGGAGCCCCTGCCGCAGGGGTTCGACGATGTGGCGCACTTCCGGCTGTTCCTGCGGCTTG
>NW_009242986.1:0-1024 GCF_000388065.1 Fonticula alba | reverse complement strand
CCCCTGTCGAGGAGGGTAATGGCGTTGCTCCTTTCGAGCGACATGACATCCTTGTCGAAGGCCATCGACAAGCACTTCCCGGAGCATGGAGATGTGATGGCGTCCGATGTTCCAGCCGCGAAGATCGAAGTCCTGCGAGACGCATTGGTGGCAGGGCTGCAGATGTTGCCGGTGCCCTCGCTGGAGATGATCCGCAAGTCGTTCGGTGTGTCTTATGGCTTGATCATCCGGCACGGCCCGGAGCTCTGCCCGGAGTACATGGTCCACCTGCGGGGGCCGATGCCGGCGGAGAAGGTGGCCCGCATGCGAGAGCTGTTGCAAGAACGCCGGCACAGTCTCCGGGACATGGGCAGGCAGTTGGGGATACTGGCCGATCAGCTCCGCTGGTACATCAGCTACTACGAGCCGGGGGTGGTATTACCCTATTCCGAGGAACGGCCGGTGTGGCAACTCACCCGGCCGGAGGGTGTGGCCCGGCTGACGCTGGCCGAGTACACGCGGCGCTTCTTGCCGGCCACTTCGCCGGTGCACCAGGCCCCCCCGGGTGAAGGGTCGCCGGCGGGCGAGGGGAGCCATGCGCCGGCCGGGCCATCGGCGGCCAATCGGCCGGTATACTTCGACCCGCAGGTGCATGGGTCCGGTCCGGGGACGAATGTGCCGATGCTGGCGCTGACGTTGAGTCGGGACCTGGAAGTCGAGACCCGGGGTCTGGCTGGGCTGCGGCCCATCGTGTCAATACGGGAAATGTGTGAGTATTTGGGCATGCCCCTCAAAACGTTGATGAGTGCGATGTCCTCCTTCGGATGGCCCGAGGGCTTTTGGGATCCGCGACCGACATTCCTGAAGTACGCCCTGGCGGATGAGGACATCCGGCGGCTGCGGCGGCTGGCGAGGCAGGTGCACCCGTCCGGCCGGCGGATGCGCTTCACGGTGCGGGAGCTGGCCGCGGAGATGGGCCAGCAGCCGGATGTGCTGTTCGGCATGCTGTACCGGTATGCGCCGGAGTACTTCTTCCTGGCGCTGG
>NW_009242985.1:426735-427202 GCF_000388065.1 Fonticula alba | reverse complement strand
CACGCTCCCCCTCTCCCCGGGCACCACCGGATCCCGGCGGCCAGCAGGCAGCAGCCCCGACGATCGCTACCGTGATTGCCCTTCCTGGTGTCTCCGGGCCCGTCAGCCTCGGGCCTCGGTCTGTGCCGGCCCCCGGAGAGGGGGCAAGGCCTTCGGCGACGTGTCATCGCGCGGGCGCGACGAGATGATGGCCAGCTACCCCCTGCCTGTTGGATCTTGACGCGGCTCGGTGCTATCGGCCGGATAAAACACCCACATGACGGCACCACGCCAAGGTCAGCCCGATTGACCAGGCACTGCGCGCGTATGCAGTCCCCCCACTCCCGGTCTCGCTCCTTGGCCCTGGCTGGCTCTCGCCTCTGCCATGTGCCCACCATGCGCCGGTGCGGCGGGCCGACGCGCCGGGGGTCGCCCGTCTCGTGTCCTGTCTCTGCCCCTCGTCGCAGGGCGTGCACACGCTGGGGCCT
>NW_009242985.1:425640-426130 GCF_000388065.1 Fonticula alba | reverse complement strand
CCGCCCGCGCCCGGGGGGGAGAATGTCCTGTTATTCGCACACACCGATGTTCCCACCAAATGTGCCACTTGTGTGTCCCTGCAACGCCCAGTGCCCCTCCTCCCCCTCTCTCCTCCCGCGCAGACACGGCATACAAGACCACACAACCACAACCATAACCCCATAGCTGTTTATCTCGACTCAAAGCAAATAGGGCCGGGCGGAGCTGACATGATCTGGCATTAAGTCATCGACAGAAGCACATAATCTGAGGACGGATACGCCGGGATGCGCCATCATCGCCTGCTCCACTTGAAAGGCCCGTGCGGCCGGGTGTCGCATGAAGTCCGGGGCCACAAACCGGACGCCCTGTCGAGCAGCGTGCAGTCGCAGCGAATTCACCACTTGCGGCAGGGCGCAGCCCAGGTCCGCCGCCACCTGGTGCAGCACCGGCCGCGGGTATTTCCCCTCCACCGCCGCCAGCAGGTCGGCCAGCTTCTCCTCCGGCACG
>NW_009242985.1:422688-423735 GCF_000388065.1 Fonticula alba | reverse complement strand
CAAGCCGCAGGAACAGCCGGAAGTGCGCCACATCGTCGAACCCCTGCGGCAGGGGCTCCTCCCCGGCCTCCATGGCCCGGCAGAGCCGCGCCCCGGCGCACTCGGCGTCGTAATTCGCACACCCGGCGGACGTAGCCACCACCTTGGTGGTCGTGCTTCCGGCGGCCGAGGAGAATGCCCGCACATGGACCAGCGACATCCCCATGGGGGCCTTGATTTCGGCGGCTGCAGCCGCGTGCATGTGCTTGGTCACTGGGGAGATCGGGCCCCGGGTGGCTGGCGTGCCACGCCCGAGGAGGGGCCAGCCCCGCCAGGCGGCCATCACCAATGCCGGCGAGCCCCTCAAACGCGGGGCCCGTCCAACCGCCTTCGAAACCAGCATCACCGGACGAAAGGAGCCAGGAAAGAGGCCGAGAGGAAAAGCAGGCAAGGAAGGAAAGAGGAGCGAGAGAAGGAGGAAGCAATGCCCAATCGGCAGGGCGACCAGCCGACAGGGATCCTCATCCTCAAGACTCATGGCGACACCCCACGAGCGCAGAGCGGCGGGCCAGGGAGAAAGCCGGAATAGCTGTCCCCCGCCGGACGGGAGGGGGAGCCCAGCAATGCCTCGCCAGCGGGCCCCGACCGCGCGGACCGGGGCCGGCGATACCATCCGTTGGGAGGAACGTTCAGCCTTGTTGGACCGAGAACTTCTCTCGGCCCGTATCAACCCGTAATGCGCCGAGTCAGGGATGAAGGTAAATGCGCATATTCCGAAATCTGTTTGACGATGCCTCGAGAAACGGGTTTACCGATTCACAAGGGATGCTGAAATAGTGGCGTCCGGAACGCTCCCTGGGTAGCGTGGGCAGTTCCGGAAGAGCGCCCGATACCAGGTCACACCTGTGGCAGGGGTCACACGGGTTAAGACTAAGTCAAGTGAGTGAAGCTCGACGAAGGGCACCAGTGTGATCTGCCGCCCGGTTATCAACCTCCAGGCATGAATAGAGGGAACATACTAACCAGCGGTTCATGGTCGTCTGTTTCCAGAGAGAGGGAGAGGGAGAG
>NW_009242985.1:421942-422678 GCF_000388065.1 Fonticula alba | reverse complement strand
GGTCGTCTGTTTCCAGAGAGAGGGAGAGGGAGAGGGGGGAGAGGAGGGTAGAGGGGAGAGAGGGGGAGAGGGGTGGCAAGCGAAATAGAGAGAACTCGGATGCTAAAAAGGGGTTCGAGAGGTAGCCCCAGCACTGGTGCTCGTCGGCCTGACTGGTGCTTCGGCCATACTAATGTTTACTCTTCGCGACACACAGCTGCCAAGGTCTTCTCGCCCTCGGGAGGCTCCCGTCCCCCTTTCGACCTTTGGACTCGGTCGGGGTTGGGAACTGAGAATCCCGCGATCGGGCTCGCCCCCTCGCGTATCTCCATCCTCGGTCGAGTGCCTGCGGCGCTCGGCCTCGGAGGCCACCTGGCTGTGGTCCTGCCACGCATTCCTCGTGGAGGATTGCTATTGGGGATGTTGTCACCCCCACTCCATAGCACGGTGCTCCAGGACCTCCTGCGTTGTATGATTTATCGTTCACACGGGGATTCCACTACATGCCCTCGGGAGGCGTGTCATTTCACAACATATGGGACGTGGCGTGATCGGCAGCGGCCACTGACCACCGGCCGGTCCTTGGTGAGGCCTCCCCTCTCGGCCGCCGTCGTCCCCGGGCCGGGGATGGCGTCTCCGCGAGGTGCTGTGTCCCCTGTGGGAGGCCGACCTGCGCTCTGTCGCCCGGTGGCCCCAGCGTTGCGATGGTTTGCCCCCCCCCCGCCCCCCTCCCCCCGGTCCTGCTGGGACGGAAAGC
>NW_009242985.1:411848-421911 GCF_000388065.1 Fonticula alba | reverse complement strand
GACACCGGGGGGAGCTCGCCCGGCGGTTGGAGAGGACCTTGGACCGCGGGACAAAGGGGCGTTCCCACACGTGGAGGAGCAAAAACTGCCGGAGGGTCCCTCCGGCCAGCGCGCCGGGCTCACAAAATGGACACACACACGCACACCACGCCAACACCTCTCTGCGCTTGCCGCGACGCACGCGCCACGCGCACCCGGCGAAGGTCGTATATATATATCGGGCAACACGCGGGGGCGAGCATCGGCCGCGGGCGCCCCCCCCCCCCCCCCTCCCCCCGGTCCTGCTGGGACGGAAAGCTGTACTGCACGTGCGCTCCCTGTGCATGGCCACACGCCCTCCTGGCCCCGCAGGCCGCGGGCCGCAGCGTGCCCGGTGCGGAGGGCTGCCCTGCCTTTTTTGCGTGGCCCCTCTCGGACACTTGGCCGCATGCGCCGCCCCTCTTCTCCCCCCCCCCCCCCCCTCCTTATTCCACCTGACGCTGCCCTCGGCGGCTATGGCGCATCCACATTGCCCACGCTTCCAGAGCCGGCGAGTGGCGGCCATCTCGGAGGGGCGGGCCCCGACGGCCCCGTCACACCGCCCGCCCCCCCCCCCCCCCCCCCTCCCCGCCAACCAGCCCCAGGCCACGACATCCGCCCAAACTCCCGGTCCAAGAGGGCGGCGTGCCGAGCGAGCCCGGAGACAAAAACGGCCCCGCCCCCTCGAGCCAGCCAACGGCCAAGCATCCCCTGACCCTCGGGCCCCTTTTGTGCCTGTCCCCGTTCACCCCTCCCCATGCGTCGAAGCCCCACAGTCCCCCTCCCTGACCGTAGGCCGCATCAAGAGCCCTCGCCCCCTGCGCCCGTGCCTCCGGCCACTCGCTCGGCCTCGCGCCCAACACAGGCCCCCCCCCCCCGGTCCCTTGCGCATTGTCCCACTCCCCGCGGCGTGCCCCGAGCCCGTTCGATCAATATCCCGCATGGCGGTCGCCTGCCTGCCTGCACCACTCCCCTCTCCATGCGCCGCCAACACGGGCCGCAAGCAGCCATAGCACGCCTGTGAATTGTTGAGCATATTGCAAGAGGCCACCAAGCAGGACTTGCCCTCGGCCCAAGCGTCGACACGCCCGCGAGCCGGCACGGCGCGTCCGGGCCCCGGACGATGGCTCGCCCGGCGCGCCTGGCCAATCAGTCTAGATGGAAGATCGCAGCGGGCTGTTAGCATCAAGAACAAAGCCGGGCCCGTCCCTGCCAAATCAAAATGCGATAGCACCCCCCCCCCCCGTGTGCGAGGGAGCGGCGAGGGAGGGAAAGGGAGCGGGAGGGCGAAACACGTACCACGCATGGCACTCATAGGGACGGACTCTGCCCCGCATCATAGTCAAGCGGCCGACCCGGACACGCCGCAGCCCGACGATCCGATGCGACCGACGGCCACCCGCGATCGAGGGTGTTGCCCCGCGCAATGTCAGTATCTCACCCTTGGGGCCCGCTCACACGAGCACACGCGAACCCATGCACACACACACACACACACTCACACAAGAGCACAAACAAACAAACTAACAAACAAACAAACAAGCACACACAAGCACATACCCCCGGAGGACGCACCTTTGGACCCGGACGACTTGCGCGCACGCAGCACCAGGAACCCCACCACCAGGCCCCCAACAAGGAGCAGGGCCAAGATGCCCATGCCCACGCCCAGACCAATGACTGAACGACCGCAAGAAAGTGTCAGACATCCTGCCGGCAAAGGAGGAACCCCCAAGCCAACCAGCCCCCCACGTACCCAGGCCCCGGGAATCCTTTCCCCTGTCCTGGCGGAGGCACTGATCCTCGGCCCGGCCAGTGCACTCGGCGCAGCCCTCCTGGCACCGGACACACGCCGGCACAGGCACATGCTCCCGGCCACGATCGGCGAAAGTCCCGGCCGGGCAGCTCGCCACGCATGTGCCATCCTCCAGCAAGAGCAGCAACGGGTCTCGGCAACGATGGCACACCACATGCCAAGGGCATGACAGCGAGCCATCCTTGCCGCTGATGGCACACTCGGCCGCGTCCCGCAGGTTGGACGAGCCCGCATCGCTTGCCCACACGTCGGACCCGTCGCTGGAGGTGCTGCACGCCGCGCAGCCCTCCGGACAGGCGAAGCACATGCGGCCAGGCGCGAGCTCCCCGGTGCCCGACGAAATGACCCGCATGTGCCCGGACTCCGGGCAGGCGTCCTCACAACGGCCGGTGGCCACCATCAGCCACTGGTCGCCATGTCGACAGGACGTGCACCAGGCCACATCCTCGTGGCAAGTGGCACACGACTCCCGGCAGGCAGCGCACTCGGCCTTCGCCTGGTCCAGGAGAATGCCCCGCGGCGAGCAGCTCCCCCTGCACACCCCCTCCTCGGGGAAGAGCACCAACGAGTCCCGGCACCGGGTGCACCGCTGCCGGCAGGTGCCCTGCTCGCCGGAGGAGTACCCGGCGCACTGGCCGCACCCCTCGCCGCAGGAAATGCACCGCTCCGAGTCCGGGCAAAGGGCCGAGCCCTCGGGGCAGCCGCCGGTCCGGCAGGTCCCCTCCAGCAGGAGGGCCCCATCCTGGCAGGCGAAGCACCAGTCCCCATCGGCACAGCTGTCGCACATGGGCCCGCACGCTTGGCACACCCCCGGGCCCTGGGGCGTGTCCCGCCGGGCGAACTGCCCCGCCGGACAGGCCCCCGCGCACTTGCCATCCATCGTCAGGACATTGTCATCGCGGCAGCCGGTGCACTGGCTGGCCCCCGGGCCGGAGCACGTCCCGCAAAGGGCGTAGCACGCCAGGCACGAGCCTCCCGACTGGTAGGTCCCCGGCGGGCAGGTCGCATGGCATCCATCCGACAAGTGCAGCGGATGGCTGTCCTGACAGCGGACACACTGCTGGCCACTGGTGCCCAGGCAATCGGCACACCCGGTCGAGCATTGGTAGCACTCGGTGCCGACACGGCTCGACCCCGGCCGGCACTGTGCCACACACTCGCCGGTGGCCACATCCAGCAGCCACCCCTCGGCGCACTTGATGCACTGGACTGGCGGCCCGTCCGGGGGGCCCTCCACAAACCGGCACGTGTCGCAGTGGGCCCCGCATTCGGCACACGTCCCATCCGGCCAGACGGTCCGCCCGGCCGGGCACTGGGCAACGCACCGCCGCTTGCCGTCCTCCGGCCCGGCCAGCGTCAGCATGCTCCCCGGGCAGTCGCCCAGGCAGTTGCTGTCCAGCGGCCCGTCACACTGGCCGCATGAGGGGTGACACAGCTCGCACCGGCCCCCCATCGGGTAGTAGCCGGTCGGGCATGCAGCCAAGCACCGCCCATGGAACAGCACATGACCCGCATGGCAAGCCCAGCACTGGCCATACGACCGCCCGAAGCACAGGCTGCAGGATTCGTGGCAGGCAGCACAGAGCCCCGGGATTTCCGGCACCGGCAGCCTGCCCGGCGGGCATGCTCCCGCGCAACTGCCCACCGGGCTGCCCGGCAGCGCCTCCAGCGTCAAGCCTGCCACACACGTGAGACACTCTTGCGGCGAGGGCCCGACGCATGTCTCGCATGTCGGCGCGCAAGAGAGGAACCGCCCGGACGACGAGTCGTACCAGGCCCCCGTCCGCTGGGCGATCGCCAAGCACCGGCCGAATTCATCGAGCCCGAAGCCCGGCTCGCAGGTGTGGCAAATGAATCCCCCGAAGTCCCGGCTGCAGGTGACGCAATCCGGCGGGCACTCTTCGCAGGGGCCCACCTTGCCCGAGCCACCGACAAACAGCGTCTCCTTCCACCCGAAGGTCGGCAGGCAATCGTAGCACTCGAAGCCATTGTCCCGACAGTCCCTGCAGCCGAAGTCACACGCATGGCACCGACCCACGTGCGAAGCATAGTGCCCCGGCTGGCAGGTGGCCGTGCAGAGGCTGGGCACGGCCGGGTCCGTCGACAAGAACACCAGCCCCGGCTGGCAGGCCAGGCAGGAGCTGGCACTGGCGCACTGGCTGCATGATGGGTCGCACGGCTGGCAGGCCTCCGATCCCGAGGAGAAGAATCCCTCCGGGCAATTGGCCGCCCGCACGGCCGCCATGAGTGAGCTCACCAGGGCCAGCAGCAGGAGCAGGCCCAGGCATGCCGCCCTGCCGGGGCGGCGGGGAAAAAGCCTCTCGCCCATGTGTGCCGCAGATGCGCGAGGGAAGGGCCAAGGGGGGCGACGACTTCGCACGAGAGGAGGCGGAAGAGAGAGGGGACCCCGGAGGAAGAAGGGGCGGGGGGGGGGGGATAAAGAAAAAGGCACACGAAAATGACCAGAGGGGAAAGATGTGTGGCTCCCGTGTCTCCATGACGGGCCCCTGCTGGGGGCCCTTAAATAGGGCCCCGGATAGCGCCTTGCCCCGCCCTCAGGCCGGCCCTGTCGCCGGAGCGGTGCGAACGTCGTGCCATGCCATCACGGCCCCGGCCGCCTGCCATGCGCGCACCGGGCGCCGCATGCGCTCGACCAACATGGGCGCCGGCACCCAAAGATGCACCGTGTGCAGTGCCTCTCGGCGGGCCGGCCGGGAGAGGTGAGCCTCGCCGGCCTCTCGATCGCCCGCACCCGGCCAAGGTGTCCTGCCAGCCGACCTACCATCGGCCGATCGGAAGAATGCCACCCGAAGACGGCCACCTGCCTGATGGGGCCCCCGGGCCACCTCAAGGGGCCAGCCCTTTAGGACGGCTCCGTCAGCCTGGGGAGGGGGGGCCCCCAGCAGGAGACCCGCTTTGCGTGTGACGCCTCGCCCATGCTCCGATCATGACCCTCTTCCTGCGGCGCATGCAGTTGGGCCGGTCGTGGGTACACTGCGGAGGGCCCCATGCCCCCGGGGCAGCGAGGCTGCTCCCATGGCGTAGCTGCCATCTCTCGGTCGGCTGCTCGGTCGGTTGTTCGGTCGGCTGTTCGGTCGGCTGTTCGGTCGGCTGTTCGGTCAGTTGTTCGGTCGGCTGTTCGGTCTGTTCCTCGGTCTGTTCCTCGGTCTGTTCCTCGGTCCGTTACTCGGTCTGTTCCTCGGTCTGTTCCTCGGTCTGCTCCTCGGTCCGTTGCTCGGTCCTCCGCTCGGTCCGCCACCGCCACCCCCACCCCCACCCCCACCCCCACCGCCCCGTCCCAGGCCAGACTTGCGCGGCAAACAACCGAGTCCCAGCCGGCGCGTGAATCCGGCCCCCGCGCGCCGAACGCACACACGTACACACGCCCAAGCAGCTTGAGAGCATGGCCAATTGACGCGCACAGAAGAAACAGACGCCCTGAGCAACCCCACCCCCACACAACTCCGCACTGGAACATTTCGCCCCCAGGGCACGCGGATCCCAACCTCCCATTCCGGAATGCGCAGTGGCGAGAGAGGGAGAGAGAGAGAGAGAGAAAAAGGGGGCAGGGGCGTGGGCACATCATCCGATGCCGCGGGGGACCATCGCGTCGCAGGCCCCGGCTCTCCCCATTCCCGCCCTCCCGGACCCGGGCTTCGATGCGCAGTCCTTCCCGGCGGAAAGGGCCCAGCGCCCGGTCTGCCCGGTCTGCCCGGCCGGAGGGAATGCGCCCCACATATCGCCCGGCCGTTTGTCCGCCCTTGCCCTTCCCGGGGGAGGACCTCTTTCAACCTCCGGCGCCCCCCTGGCCGACGCCCTTCCCGACACCAGCCCCCCTGCGGCCTCGGGTTCGCTTTTCCACTTTCCGGACATAACCCTGCGACGCCGGGCCACTCGGCCGCCTGGCCCACGCCCCGCCCTGGGCTTGCTCGTTTGAGCAAGACAAACACCGGGCGACGCAGAGAGAGAGAGAGAGACGGCCACATAGAATAATACAGAGAGGGCGAGAGAGAGACGGCCACATAGAATAATACAGAGAGGGCGAGAGAGGCCGAGCCAGACACTGATGCAGTAAATAGAATGCCCCCCCCACACGCACACACACACTTTCACACACATTCACACACGCGACGTGTGCGGGGCCCGGCCCGGGTGACATTCCACCGGGCGGGGCCAACTCACGAAAACCCCGCAGGACGTCCGTGCGAGCCAGCCGGGGAAGAGGCCCAATGGGCGGCGATACGCCCGGGCTTTCCCCAAGGGGGGAAAAAGGCCCCCCACCCGGCGGAGCCCACCAGGCCACGGGCAGCCCGCCGTCGACAAACCAGCCGGCACACGCGCCCCAGCCCGAAAGCCGGCCTCCGGCTCCCGGAGGAATGGCGCCCCACCCCCCTTGGGCGCCAATTTCCAAAAGGAGGGAGCACAATCTCCCGACAGACATGCGCGCATCCGCCGAGAGAATGACTCCGTCGGCACCGGACGCCGATACCGCCGCCAGCCCCCACCAAAAATACCGCGCCGCCAACGGAGGGGCGACCACATGCATGCCGGAAGAAATCCCACGGCTCGGGCAGGTACCAACTCGTGCTGTTGGTATGGCGCTATTTGATGTTAGTAATATGGCTTTTTTATTCGCCCAATAGCAAATCCCGCGCCGGTGGCACAGCCCCCGGCTTCCTTCCTCCAAAGTGCACCCCTCCTTCGCGGCCTGCACTCTGGCAATTCCCTACCAGCCAATCACCCCCCCCCCTTCTCTCACCCATCACACATTCATGTAGCATGCGTGCGGCACATGCCCCTCGCTGGGCACGTCCAGCGGCCGGGCTGCCGGCGCCTCCACCCCCAAACGCCGCACCATGGGCCACGCGGGCCGGCCACGCCACGGGCAATCGCCCTTCCTCCGGCAAGGGACCCAAACGCGCCCGGCCGTCATGCTCCTCGCTGCCACTCCAGCCCCGGCGGCCTGCGCCACCGCCATGCCAGACTGCGATCCGACGCCGGGCCGGCGGCCGGCCGGCCGGCGCACCGGGTGTCGACAGGTGAGCAGACAAGGCGCGACCCGCTTCCGGCCGGGGGCGCCCAGCCTATCGGCAGCCATGTCCGCCACGGCCCGCTTGCAGTGTCAATGGCATGCGGCGGAACGCCGGTCGAGCGAGCGCGAGCAGCCGGCTCGCCGCGTGGCCTTCCGCATGGCACAGGCGCGCCAGCACTCCGTCCCTTCGAGGCCCGGCGCTGGATGCCATGCCGACGGCCCGGCGAGGGACACGCCCGCACATGCTTCCACACGCTCGGCCGGCGGGCCATTGCCACCGACGGGATACTCGATCGGGGCCATCCTCCGCCCTGGGGCCAGTGCCCGGGAGAGCCCGACCCAAGGGGCGGCCGCTGCGCGTGGCGCGCGTCCGGCAGCCGAACGGACATCCATCGTGGGGCACCCTGCAGCCAGGCCGGCCGGGGCCCGGCTCGCCATCGGCAAGGAGCGCATCAAGCACACGCGCGTGCCTCCTCCAGGCCAATGCCCCGGGACCGGGGCAGCGTGCGGATGCCCCCGCCACGCCCCATACCCCGGGAAGCATGAGGCTGCTGGTCGTGCTTTCTCCGAGTGAGGCCGCCGCCACAAGCGCCGGCCAAGCAGCCCGGCCGGGCATCAGCCAGCACCGCTCCTCGACCATGCCGCCAGCCTGGCCGCCAACCCCTCGAACGACCCCTTGGTGCCTCGCCCCCTCGAGGGCCGGCTCGAGCACCGGGCGCCAGGAGCGCCCCGTCCCCCGAGATGGGACATGCGCCATCCACCGCTGGCGGCGTCCTTCGCGGCGCAGGCCGGCAGGCGGCCGGCACCTCGGGATCGTCACCCAGGTCCGCGGCTCGGGCCCGCCCTGCACTTGCACATCGCCCACCAAGACAATGGCCACCGGCCGACCGGGCCCAACAGCCCTCCCGCCCTCTCCGGCCTTTCGGCAGGCGCCGAGCAGAGCGACCCGGCCCTCGAGGGGCGTCGATCGCGCCGTACATGGCGGAGCACGCGCTGCGCCCGCCGACAGCCGATCACCTCGAGAGGCCCAGTCCCCCGCCCCCGCCCCCCGTCGGCCGGGAGGCCCTTGCCGCCGCGCCGGGCATGCCTCTCGTCCGGCCCCGGCGCACACGGTGCAAGTCGCCTCGCCATCGAGGCACTCCGGGTCGGGGCCGGGCGCCACCGCTCCGCCCCCGGCCACCCACCGACGGACGCAGTCTGGCTGCGGCTCAGTCAGATGCCCTGGATCCCGCTTTGGCCGGTGGCATTCCAGCCGACACGCCTGCCAAGTGTACCGGCACACGAGCGCCGGCACCCGGCGCTCGACTAGCCCCCCGGCGGCCAGGCCCATGTGCCAGGGACCGCCCGGCGCCGGAACCGGGCCCCCCTTGCCACTCGGGCATTTGTCCGCCCCCCTCCCCCCCCCCGTGCGCTCCTCCTTCCCTTCCCCGCCCGCCGGGGCCAAGATCACCGGCACTCGCCGGGCACCGTGGGACATCCCCCCGATGGCTTGCAGCTGGCGGGACATTCGGCGGATGTGCCCCCCGGTGGTGCCCTCGCCCGGCGGGCATGTGCCTCGGCGGAAAAAAAACATGAGCCCACTGAACCATGCGGGGCCCGAGGCAAATGCTTGGCGGGCCACCCTGCCGAGCTGCTCAAAGCACCCTCCCGGCAAGTGTGCCTCGGGTGCTTGGCATCGGCGAGCCGCCCGGCGGAACTCGCCCAAGCACCCACCGGCATGGGCGCCGCCCAGCATGTGCCCCGTCACAAGGCAGCCCCACGGCCGGGCAGACGGTGCAGCCCCTGCGACGTGCCCCGCGCCCAGGGCCCGTGGACCGGCTGCCCCGCATATCGCCTTCGTGTGGCGGCCGGCGCGCCACGCGCCAGCCTCCTGGCCCCCACCCGGTCGGGGCCCCGCGTGCTGGGCCCGCCCGGCGCCGGGACCATGCTGCCAGGGGATACCCCCACTGCCCGCACGCCGCTCGCAGCCCGTGACCCCCCGGTCGCCGACCCGGGCCCAGGCGTCTCGGCTCCGGCCGCCAGGCCGCCACCCCGGCGAGGATCGGCCTCCCCCGGCGGGATCACTCGACCGCAGGCCGGGCCTCCAAGTCTCCTGGCACAATGGCAGCATCCAGGCGCAAACCCATCGGCCGACCCTCATGGCTGCCAGGGGACAGGTTCCCTGGCAGGCGGCCGGCCCCAAACCGCGCGCCGCCCCGCCAAGACAGTTTGAGAGCCCCCCCCCCAGGCGTGAGGGGAGCGCTTCGCCCCAGCACGAGGAGCCCCTTTGCCGCCCCTCCGCCTTTTGTCTCGCGCGTGTGCCCCCGGGACAATGCGCGCGCTCAGGTGCAAAGAGCCCGGCCGTGGCGCCTTCCCGCTGTGTCTCCGCCCTGGGCCCCCTCGTGGCCACCGGCACAGGCGCACACAGCCCGGCAGGGCACCATCCCCCCAGCAGTCGCTCTTTGCAGCCGCGACCCGGGCGGCCGGACACCTGCCCCCCCCCGGGGCTGCCCGCCAGCCGGACCCCCTCCGGGCATGGCCGCTCCATGGCCGAGGCAGGAGAATCCCCCGCCGGGCCGGTGAAAGGCCCGCACAGGCCGTGAATGTGCCCGCTCAAACAGGGCCACTCCCGGGGGCCGCTTGGCCGGCCGCCTTGGCGTGCTGGCGGGACGCAGCGAGATGCGGCCGAGACACGGCCCTCACGCCCGGAGGGTGCCTCACGGTGGCGCCTGAAAGAGGGCCCCCTCCCACCCCCCCTGGGTGCCGAGCCCCGGCTATCACATCACAAGTCCCAACACACGCACGCTCGACACCGCAGCCCGGTGCGGCCCCGAGACGCCCCATTGCCGACCCGCCACGGGTCACCGGCCGGATCCGGCTTCGTCGCGCGCGTGGCCCACCAGAGAACACCCCAACCGCTGCCATCCATCGCATCCCCCCCATGGGGACCCTGCTCGGTCATGTCGCTCATGCCCCGGGGGACGGGCGCCGCCCCCGGAGGCGCTCGCCTGTTCCGGACCCCCGTGCGCCGGTGCCACCCTCCAGGCTGCGGACCCACGAGCCGGACACCCGCCGGTGGTCAGCCTTGGACAGTGGCCGCGCCATGCAGCGGGTGCATCCCTCGCCGAGGCCGGACGCCCAGGCAGCGCTTCAAAAAAGGCCCAGGCCAATATCCGCCGGCAAATGTGCCACACCCTTGAGCTCGCCCCCCCCCCCCC
>NW_009242985.1:404299-405511 GCF_000388065.1 Fonticula alba | reverse complement strand
CCCCTCCCGGCACCGGCCTCCCTCCGCCCCGGGGCGCGCTCGCCAGCCCGGGCGCGCCCCCCCACGGCCGGGGCGGCCGCCGGCCTGCCCTGCCGCACATTCCTCCCGGGGGAGGGCCGCAAGGCGGCCCATAAAAAAAGGCCCCAGCGCCAGGGGTAGAAAAGGCCCCCCCCGCCCCCCTGGCCGGGCACCGGACGCCGCCCGGGCGGCCATCCACCCGGGAACCCGGCCGCCTGGTGAATGCCACGGACATGCCCTTCCGGGCGGCGCGGGCGGCAGAAACGCAACTATCGGCCGCCTTCATATTGGCCACATCATCCGGGTCCATGCAAAGTCCCAACTCGCACAGAGGCGCGACCGTTGGCACACAGGCCGAGGCCCGCCGGGCGTTCGGAGACCCGGCCCGGCGGCGGCGGCGGCGGCCGGCGAAAGGGGTTGTTGTTTGTTTGTTTTTGTCTTCCCGGGGGGACGTCTGTGCGGGCGCGTCGCCGCCCGCGGTCCTGCGCGCGAGCGACCCCCCCCCCCCCCTCCGGTGCGGGTCGTCTGGTGCCCGGCGAGAACCAGACGGGAAGGTGGCCCGGTCTTTTTAGTGTTATTACTCGCGGCCGACACCATTCCAGCCACGCTCGCGGCCCCGGGAGGGGCGTTCTCGACCACGGCGCGCCAGCCCCGGCCGCTGCCAGGGCCGCCGCCTTTGAGGGTGCCGGGCCGGTAGGTGCTTGGTCCTGCATGCTCCCCGCAGGCCGGCACCCGCATGCCCGGCCCCGTGGGTCCGGGCCTCCGGCCAGGGGAAGGCGCCCCTTTCCCCGGGTCCGGGCAAACGCCGCGCCGCGCGTGCCCCCAACGCCCGCCGGCCGTGGGGCCGGGCGGTGCAGGCGGCCCCATGGTAGCCAGCAACCCTCCCCCCCCCTCCCCCCCCTGGCCGCTGCCTTGATCTTTCGGTCGGCGCCCCCTGTTGCGAGATCGCATCGTGACCGCACACGCGCGAGGAGCCCTGCCCCGTCGCCCCGGCCGGGCATGCGGCCCTCCCCCGCCCTCCGACGCAGCCGCTCCCGCACTGTCACCGGTGTTTCCCCCCGCCCCGCGGGTCGACCCCCCTTCCGCCCAGCCGGCGCTGGCCACCGGCCGAGCTGCTCATCGCCCGTCCTTCGTGTCCCCCGCCCCCTCGCCACGGCCGACTGTCCTTTCTGTGTGTCCGCTGCCCCCCCCCCC
>NW_009242985.1:400536-401594 GCF_000388065.1 Fonticula alba | reverse complement strand
CCCCCCCCCCGCCAGCAGGACGCGGCCGCGGGCCTCCTCCTCACACAGGGGGCCTTCGTCCGCCAAGGCTTTATTGTCCCTGGCTCGCTCGGGGCCGGGTCACCTCCCCCGCAGCCGGAGCATGCCCACCGGGGGCGCGCGCGCGCGCGCGGGAGCAGGGCCCGCGGCCGAGGGGACGCAGAGAGGACCGCCTCCCGGCACGGACCGGCCCAGGTCCCTTCGAGGACACATGGGCGGCGGGCACCTCGGGCCGCCTGCCGGCCGCGCCGGGTCGGGGCAATGCGCGCGGCAGCCCGCCACCGGGTTCCCCCAGCGGCGACGGCGGCCCCCCCATCGCGGGTCTTCTCCCCCACCGCCCGGGCTCAGGGAAGCGACACCTGGACGCCAGCCGGCCTGCCGGTCTTGGTGTCGGCCGCGCGGGCAGGTGTGCATCCTCCGGCGGCCGTGCCGACCGCCCGGCCTGGGGCCAGGACACTTGGGCAATCGCCCGCAGGCCCGGCATTCCGGGCGGCCGCCCCGGCAGCCGCCCGAGCCGGCGGCATGGGCCCGGCCAGCGGCGACTCGGGCGACGCGCTGCCGGACCACAGCCACCGGGCCAGCTGCACCAGCCATTGGCCCACCTCATGCGGCAGGGCGACAAGCGCATCGATCAGAGACCGCTGGGTCACCGGGCCCGGTGGCTGGGGGGCCGGGGCCGGGGCCTTGGCGGCCGGGGCCTTGGCGGCCGGGGCCTCGGCCTGGCAGGCGGCACCGTCAGCCGCCGGGCCCGTGCGCAGCAGCACACGCAGCAGCACATCCACCGACAGGCTCAGGGACTCGCGCAGGCGCGCCAGCACCCGAAGCAAGGCCATCAGGCCATGCTGCAGCATGTTGGCCGGCAGGAAGATGACCTCGCCGGTGCGCGTGAGGAGGCCCCGGCGCATCAGCTGCAGCTCCGAGCCGGATGCCGTCACCAGGCCAGATACCACGTCGAGGTCAGATGCGGCCTCCGAGCCGGATGCTGTCTCCGAGTCGGATGTCACCTCCAGGCCAGATGCCACGTCGAGGTCAGATGCGGC
>NW_009242985.1:397171-400526 GCF_000388065.1 Fonticula alba | reverse complement strand
CCCCCCCCCCCCCCTTGCCAAGCACGACACAAACCGCCTGCCTGGGCCTTCCGACCGGCTGGCGCCCGTGCCCCCTCCCGAGTCCCCCCTCACCTGGTGCACGCTTGGCCCGGTGCCACGAGCCGCGGCCTGGCCCGATCCATGAAAAGCGCGACGATCCTCCCGCCATCGGCCCACATGGACCGGCGCCGTGGGACCGCCTCCCCGGCCGCCGCGCGGGGCAGCGGCCCCAGGGCCGACCCGGCGGCAATCGGCACTTCCTGGGTGCCATGCGTGCGCGTGCATTCGGGCTTGCGACACAGCCACGCTGCTGCTCGGCGCCCGGGACATAGCGGCCCGCGCGAAGCCGCCCCAACAGACCGGGCATGCTCTTGCCTCGCACCCATGTTGCGCGGGTCTGAGCCCGCGAGCTGCCCGCCTCGCACGATGGGCAAGCCCGCATCCGCCGCAGGGCATGGCCCTTCCCCCGGGCGGCCCGTGGACCGGCAGACGGGCGCCGAAACTGGCCCGCCGGAGCGTGGATGCGCCAAGCGCAAGCCCCCGCGCGCCGACCCCCACCAAGCGGGGGACACGCATCCGCCCGGCGCCCGGCCGGCATCCTCTCCCGACGCCCGGCCGCCAGAGCACCCGTCCGGCATGGCGACGCTCGGCATGCGGCGCGCCGGACAAGCAGCGCCCTGGCACGACAGTGGCCGGGAGCCCCAGGCGGGGAGACCCAACACCCGCCCCCTTTGGTCCATGTGCAGACAGACACATCGCACATCGCACACCGCACATCGCACATCGCACATCGCATATCGCACACCGCACATCGCACGTCGCACATCGCACATCGCACATCGCACATCGCACATCGCACGTCGCACATCGCACATACCCATGCACCGGGCCGCGAGTGCCTGCAGCCACGCAAAAGCCTCCCGGTGGCGAGCATGAAAGGGCCCCACGCCCGGGCACAGCCGCGCCCCCCGGCTCCGCAGCCCAACCCCACCAAAGGCCACGCCCCATGTGCCGGACCTCCGGACATCCACTTGCCCCCCCCCCCCCCCCCCCTCGCTGAGGGGGGCCTCATGCCGGCACAGGTGCCCCCGGATCAGGTCCACCCGGTGCTCCGGCACATGGGCTCCCCGCCATGCACATGTGCCGTGCCCGCAGCCATGCCCCCCGGGCCCGGTCGCCAGGTCCGCAACACCCCGGCGTGCCCCCCGGAGGACGAGTGTATTTCCCCCCTCCCCCCCCCCCCCCCCCCCGGCCATTGGCCGCTGCTCCCCGCAGCCGACAGCCGGCCGACGTGTGGCGCCCCGCGCGCATGTCAGTCGCGCTGGATTTGCCGCAGGAGCTTGAGCATGTACCGGTGGTAGGAGGCGCCCAGGCGATCGATGCAGGCCACCGTCGGGGGCAATGCCACCGCCTCCGGCCGACGGCACACGGCGTACGCCCCACGCTCGAAGGACCTTTTGCTGGTGCAGAACTTGCAGATCCCCAAGGTCTCGACGGGCGGCATCCTCCCGGCCTGGGCGCACTCGGCCGCCTGCCTCTCCAGCTCCCCTCGGGCCCGGTGGGCCGAGCGCGCGCGGAGGATGCGCACCAGGAAGTACTGCAGGCCCACGGTGGCGCCGAGCGGTCAGTGGCTCCTCCTCACATGGGGCCCCACCGGGCAGGGGCAGAGCGGCTGGACAGCGGCCGCCCCTCCCGCCCCCCGTCGGGCGCACAGCGACCCAGCTGCTCGGCCATCCATCTCACGCACCAGTAGCACCACCGCAGAGAGGCCCAAGCCAGAGAGGCCGACAGCCAGCAGCACCACATTCCTGGGCGGCGTGGCTGCGGCGTTCCCCGCGGCCGGACGCGTCCACGCGCCGACGCGCATGCCCGGCAGAAGCACCGTCAGTCACATGCCCGGCGGCTGTCACCCGCCCCCCTCCCCCCACCGCCGGACAGGGCCCGCCTCCGCGGCCAGCGCACCAGCTCCGGCGATCAAAACACACAGGGAGATCCCGGCGATGGTCATCTGAGAGCCCAGGGGGGGGGGGGGGTCAGCGCACGCCAAGGGAAAGCCCGACAGCCACATGACGGCGTGGCGACCGCCACCGGCAAACGCACCGCACCCACGGCCCTCGAGCTGTGGAAGATGTTCATTCTCCTCGGCGTCGGCAGGACCTGGCCCGAAGGGACGACAGGCCCACCGGCGCAGGAAGCGTCGCACGTCAGAAAACACGCCTCCCCTGCCCCCCCTGCCATCGGCGCCGCCCGGGCCGGGCCCCATGGCCAGACGCACCTCCCGGAAGTAGGCCGTGTAGGCGGAGTAATTGGCGAAGGGAATGCGCCCCGGATGCCAGGATGCCCTCTCACATGCCAGCAGGTAGATGTCCAGCCGCAGCGGCGGCGCCCCGGGGGCCAGGTTCCTCACATACGAGATGACCAGATAGCGGCTGGATTCATCGTCGCCCTCGGCATGCTCGGCCAGCGCCGGGGCCGGGGGCCGGGCGCCGGGCGCCGGGCCCTCGGCCGCGCCATACACCGCCAGCGGGTGGCCGGCGTGCGGGCCAGCCGGCCCGTATGGCGTATGCTCGGCCACGGGGGGCCGGGGCCTGGTCTGCCTGCCGGGCTGGGGCACCGGCCGCCCGGCCGCGCGGGCCGCCTGCTCCGACGGCCCGACATGCATATACACGCTGGTGGCCATTTCCACCGCCACCGCCACAAGAGCCCGGCGGTCGGGTAAGAAGGGGAGAAGCTCAAGGCGCGGGTGGGCAGGGCCAAATGCAGGGGAAAGGAGGTGTCAAGTGGGTGGGGGCGGGCGTGGTGGCTTGGTTTGCCCCCCTGCCACGGGGACCGGCCGGGCCGCCAGCCCGGCCGCCCTTGACCCGATGGCTGCCCGCCCGCCCTGGCATCTCTCCCGCTCATGCACGAACCATGCTCGCCTCCGGCGCCTCCCCCGGCCGCCGGCCAGACGGCACGGACCGCGCCGGGCGGCCAGCCGCACGCGTGCCCCCTCCCCCCTTTTCGGCGGTACCGCCCCCAACTAGGCCTTCGGAGGGGGGGGGGGGAAGCGGACCACCAACGCCTGCCATCACACATGCAAGTGCCCATTCCCCGGGGCAACATGCGGCAGCCCCGCGCGAGGCGGTGCCCGCCCCGTCCCGCCCGGGGTCTCTCGCTCTCTTGCCGCGGTGTCTCTCGGGGCAGGGCGCCTTCCCGCGCGGGCCGCCGCCGGCCAAACGCCCGGCGCATCGGAAGGCCCTCTCCTCCGCAAGCGCACCACGGCCAGGCTGTCCGCGGCCGGCTCGCCGGTCTTCCCCCCCCCCCTCCCCTGGGGTGCCTCAGCCCCGCACCAGGCAGGCGGGCTCCCTGCCGAAGG
>NW_009242985.1:395209-397161 GCF_000388065.1 Fonticula alba | reverse complement strand
CCTGCTCCAACCCCACGCCCACGCCCACGCCCAGACCCAACGCCAGTCGCAAGCACCCCCCCGCCGAGGGCTGCTTCCTCATGCATGCCGCCGACCTCGGGCGCGTGTTTTCCCCGCCCGCCGGCGACCTCGGCCCCGCGCCGGCCGTCCAGCATCTCGAGCTGGTCACCGACCTGCCGGCGGTGGTCATGGCCCGGGTGCGCGTCACCCCCGCCGAGCCCGGCCCCGTGGACATCCCCTATGAGGCCCTGCGCATCGGCGACATCGGGCTCCCGCTGCGCGTGGGCCAGGCCCGGGCCGCGCGCGCCGGCGCCCAAGCCGTGACCCTGGAGTTTGAGGCGCTCTTCGGCGGCCCGGCCGGCGCCCCGGCCGGGCCCCTCCGCCACGGCATCCACCTGCCGAGCACGCGCTTCCACTTCGCCCCGGCCGAGCCGCGGCTCCAGCTCACCGGCGCCCCGGACTTCCTGGAGTGCCGCCTGCTCGGGACCACCGTACGGGGCCTCTGCCTGCAGGCGGCCGCCCGCCCCCCGGACCTGGCCCCGCGCGGCGTCCTCCACGTGCCGCCGGGCCTGCTGCCGCCGGCCCGCCACCCCGCCGCCCCGGAGCCCTACCTCCGCCACGCCGGGCGCCACTATGTTCTCCGGTGCGCGCGCGCGCGCGCACCCGCCCGAGGGCGCCTCGGCCATCCTCTGCCTGCCGGGCCCCAGCCGGCCCGCTCGCTTTTCCCGCCCGCCCGCCCGCCCGCCCGTTCGCCCGGTGGCGGCACCCCCGACACTGACCGGCCCGCCCTGCCCGGCCTCCCCGCGGCCCGACGACAGCCCGCTCCCCGGGTCGCACGATCCCGCGCCCGGCATCATCGCCCACCCGGACGACCTGGCCGTCCTGCTGGCCCGGCAGCGCGCCCGGCCCCCGGTCCTGCGCCCGGCCGCCCCGCCCCCGGCCCTGTCCATGGTGCTGATCCATGTCCACTCGCCCGGGGTCATGGACTCGCCGGCCGCATCGGGCCGCGGCCTCGGCCATGCCCTCGCCGGGGTGCCCCTCGAGCAGGGACAGGTACGCCGGGGCCATCCCCGCCTCTCAGACGCGCGCACACGCAGAAATGCGCAAGCCCAGAAAAGCACAGACACACACACACACACATGCACTCACGCACACATGCACTCGCGCACTCACGCACTCACACATGCACTCACGCACTCACGCACCCATGCCCGCGGCGCCCCGGCCAGCCCGTGCACCTGGACAACGCCCAGGCCGGCCTCATTGCCCACCTGGTCGACCACACCGGGGCCGCGGTCCGCCGGGGCATCATCACCACGGCGGACTTGGCCACGCGCCAGGTGCTCGTGTCGTTCCTCGGCCCGGGCGGCGTGGCCGACCCGCCGGTGCTGACCGTGGCCCGGGCCCGGCGCCCGGCCGACACGCTGGCCTTCCTCCAGCCGGACATCGACCCTGCCTGCACCCCGGGCCGGCTGCTCGTCTCGCAGGACACCTTTGCCCGGGTGGCCGCCGACCTGGACATCCGCCCGCCGGGCCCGGTGTACCTGGCCCAGGACCGGCACTTTGTGCTGCTCCGGTGCGCACATCCTCCCCCTGCCCCGTCCCCGCGCCCTGCCGGCCAACCAACTGACGGACCCCTTCCCGGCCAGCCCGGACACCGGCTGCACGTCGCCCACACGGGCGCGCCTGCACCCGGCCGATGCCGCGGCCCTGGCCCCGGGGGGCGGCCCGCCGCCGGTGCTCGTGCCGCTGGCCGCGCTCCAGCCCCTGGCCGCGGCCCGGCTCCGGGTCCTGCCCCCGGCCGCCGACGCCTGCCCGGCCGCCATCGCCGGGGCCTTTCGCGCCCGGTACGCCGGCTGCCCGCTCATGCTCCACGAGGTACGCCCCCGCCTCCCGCGCCGCGCCGCGCCCCACCCAGGCCTCATCCCGCCCCGCCCGGCCACCGGCTCACC
>NW_009242985.1:394488-395199 GCF_000388065.1 Fonticula alba | reverse complement strand
CCCCCCCCCTCCCCCCCTCCCTCACAAAGGCACAGACCGCCGGCCTCCGCCTGGGCCCTCCCTCCCGCCGCCCACAGGGGGCGGGCTTCTCCGCACCGCGCGCCGAGAAGGGCCCACAGGGACGTTCGCCGGCCCGGGGCGATTTTATACTGGGCCCCGCCCAGACGCAGGCAGCCGGCCACCGCCGCGCCCCTGCCGCGGAAGCCACAAATGCCGCACTATGCCCACGTCTTCCATCCCTTCCCATATAGTCTAGGTGGTTAGGATACGTGGCTCTCACCCACGAGACCCGGGTTCGAGTCCCGGTATGGGAACTTCCTTTTTGACGCCACGCCCCGGGCCCGGCCGCGCCATTCTTCAGCCCTCTCGCGCGGTGGCGCCCCAGCGGTTGAGTGGTGTAATGGTTATCACGGCAGACTCTGAATCTGTCAATCCGAGTTCGATTCTCGGCTCGACCTTGCTCTTTTTTGCACGCGCGGCCGGGCAGCGTCGGCCACGGAGAGGGGAACGGGGCGCGGCAAGGCGACGCGGGTCCCCGGAGCCAAGACACACACACGTACACACGTACACACGTACACACGTACACACGTACACACGTACACATGTATACATGTATACACACGTACACAGGCACACACGTACACACGTACACACGCACACACGTACACATGTATACATGTATACACACGTACACAGGCACACACGTACACA
>NW_009242985.1:391191-394478 GCF_000388065.1 Fonticula alba | reverse complement strand
CCCCCCAGACATACCCCCTCGACGAGGACACCCACATGGTCGTGGAGGACCTCGAGTGGACCGGCGACCTGGCCGGCGGCCCGGTGGGCACCCTCCACGCCGGCACCCACGTCGAGGTGCTGGTCGGCCCGGCGCGCTCCCGGGCCCCGGCCGACACCGTGCCGCAGCTGTACCTGCAGCCGGCCGGCCCGGATGCGCCGCTGGCCCTGCGCGTGGACCTCCTGGCCGGCCCGCCGGGCCCTTCGCCGCCGCCGCCGCCGCCGGCCGCCTCCACGCTGGCCGGGCGCATGCTCATCGCCCCGGACACCTACCGCCTCGTTCGCCTGGTGGCCGAGCCCCGCCCGGAGGCCGATGTCTTCCTGCGCGCCGGCGACTGGTACTCGCTGCTGTGGTGCGTCCCCCCGCGCGCCCCCGCCCCCGTCCCCTTGCCCCGCCCGGCCCCATGGTGCCCGATCCTGACGGACGCCCCACACCGGCGGCCGCTCCTCGCCCGGCACGCGCGCGCCCCCCCCCCCCCCCTCCCCCCTCCGGGACCATGGGACTGCCCAGTCCCGACGAGAACCCCCGGTCCACCCTGCCGCCGGGGTGGGTGCGCCTGGCGGAGGCCGACGCCCCGGGGCTCCTGCCCGCCGGCCGGTCCTGGGCCCGCGTGCAGCTGACCGGCCCGCCGCCGGTGGCCCTATCGGCCGAGGTGGCCGTCTCGCTGCCGGACGACCCGGCCCCCGGGCTGGCCTGCGGCGGGATTCGCCACAAGGAGCTGCGCGAGCACTTCCTGCGCCAGCTCCGCCGGCCGGTGTTCTATGTCGGCCAGGTACGCGCCCGAGCCTCGGCCATGGCATGCCCATGGCAAGCACTTGCCAACGCGCGCGTCCACCCACCCACCCACCCACACACACACACACACACACACACAGGCCCCCACTCACCCCCCCCCATGCCATGACACCCCAGGACATGGACGTCAAGATCCGCGGCCGGCGAGTGACCTTCCGCCTGACGGCCATGGCCGACCGGACCTTCCGCGGCCTGGTGGCCGGGCGCATTGTGGCCAGCGCGGTGCCCGACGCCCCGGGCACGCTGCTGGCCTTCCATCCGGCCGACGGCCCGGCCGATGGCCCGGCCCTGGCCCCGGCCTCCCCGGCCTCGGTGCTGGTCCAGGCCCCGGGCGTGCCAGCCGGCTGCCGGCTCCTCTTCGACACGACCCCCTGCTCGGACCGGTGCCCGCGCGGCATCGGCCTCCTGGCGCCGGGGACATACCGGCGCCTGCTGGCCCGGCTGGATGTCCCGCCCCGCCACCGGCACTACGTCCGCTTCGGCAATCGCATCCTCCTGCTCCTGTGCGTCGGGGGGCCCGGCCCGGCCCGGCCGCGCGGGCGGGCCGTGGCCCCTGCCCACGCCCATGCTCCCTGCGTGCCGCTCCCCCCCTCCCCCCTCCCCCGCGCGCGGACGCGCCCCCTGCAGCCCGGACGACCACCCCACCAGCGACCTGCTGCCCGGACAGATGCGCGTCAACCTGGAGGACTTCCCCCACCCGATGGCCCAGAGCGGCATGCCGCTCGAGTGGCTGGACTTCCGGGAGGAGGTGGGCTTCGCCAAGATCCTGGTCGGCTTCCACGCGGCCCGGCGCCACACCCGGGTCACCAATGACAAGCTCCGGCACATCCTCCTCACGCGCTTTGCCCAGGGCGAGCCCCACCGGACCAATGTCGTGCGCCCGCAACCACACCCGCCTGGCCCCGGGCCCGTGGCCGTCGGCCGTCCCCCAATGGGGGCAGCGGGACACGCCGCAGCCGCCATGGCCCCCTCGCCGCGCCGCTGACCTGGCTCCGCCCCCCCCCCCCCTGCGCACGCGCACGCGCGCAGAAGTACTACATCGACACCGACGAGGGGACGTGGATGTTCTTCGCCAAGTTCCAAGTGTCGGCCGAGAACCTGGCCGTCCGCACGGGCCTCTTCGCGCCGGACCGCACGCGCTTCTACTTCGAGTCGGCCCAGTCGACCCTCACCATCGCCGACAACCCCCGGACCCTGGTGCTGACCGGGCGCAAGCGCTCCGGCATCACCCTCAGCATGGACGTGGTCTTCACCAACATGCCCTCGGTCCTGTACAGCGGCATGCGCCTGCCGGCCGGCCTGGCCCGCCACCTGAGCGGCTTCGACCAGTTCGACAGCCGCGAGTATGTCTTCTTCCGCTGCGGCGTCAAATTCTTCCTCGTCCGGTGCGAAGCCCGGCCCCGCCACCGCCGCCACCATACCGCCGCCCGCCGCGGCCCGCCCTGCTGACATGCCTCGCCGGCCCCCCTTGCCGGGCCCCGCCCGGGACGCCAGCCTCTCGGATGTCCACGACGATGGCAACCACATCCAGGTGAGCCAGCACTTCGTGGAGTTCCTCTTCCAGAACAACTGCAGCTTCGCCCGCATGGAGTCCGTCATCCAGCCGCCGGTGGTGCGCGTGGCCCGGGTCCGCGTCACCCCGGTGGACGGCCTGCTCGAGGCGTGCCCCCTGCCGCAGGAGGCCCTGGTCCGCGCCTTCCAGGGGCTCTTCCCCGACCAGACGGTCGTCCAGTATGAGGTGCGTGTTGGCGAGCGAGGGGCCGAGCGCCCCCCGCCCGGGCGGAGGGGAACCCCCCTGCCGCCGCCCACCGATCCCTGCCGCCCACCGATCCCCGCCGCCCGCCGATCCCCGCCACTCACCGATCCCCTCGTTCTTCCCTGCACGACAGAAGCGCGAATTTTCCCACCGCGGCCGGCGCCTGCTCTTCACCGTGGAGCACCTCGTCAGCAACACCGACGCCGAGATTTCCTGCGGCGTGTTCAACCCCTTCTCCTCGCAGTTCCTCTTCCGGTCGCAGGACCCGCTGGTGGCCATCACCGGCGGGTGACACCGCTTCCGGCCCGGCCACCCCCGGCGGAGAGAGCCGCACGATCGCGCGGCATCCGGCCGGGCCGCCCCCCCCCCCCCCGTTGGCACTCCGCGTCCGGTGGCAGGCCCCCCACGCCCATAACCAACACATACACAAACACATAACCGGCCCGAATAAACAATGTCCCATTTTTATAGCGCCACTCCCTGCTGCTGCGGCCCGTATGTTCCCGCACTTTTCCGAGACAGGGGGGCGCCCGGGGAGGCGGCCCGCCTACCCCGGCTTCCGAAGTACCCCCTCCTGGGGGAACGCCAGATTGGGCTGCGTGCCGGGTGTTGCATCATTCCCGGTCCGGATGGGGCCGGGGCTGTTCACTTGCTCCCGTCTGGCGCGTCGGCTGAGTGGGGGGCGGGGGGGGGGGGG
>NW_009242985.1:389937-391181 GCF_000388065.1 Fonticula alba | reverse complement strand
TTCCCGGTCGACGCACTCCCCCGCTCGTTTAGCTCAGTGGTAGAGCGCCAGTCTAGTAAACTGGAGGTCGGGTGTTCGATCCACCCAATGAGCATCCCTTTCTTTTGCGCCCCCGGCCACCAGTGGTCCAGGCTGCCGCGGCGCTTAACCCACCGCGGCCCGGTTAACAGAGCCCGGACATGCCGAAGATGTGCGCGCCACCGCGGGCACGGCACATTCCCCCCTGCCCCCCCGGCCATGGCGTGGCGCAAAAGACCCGGCCCCGCAAGGGGTCGCCCCCTTCCGGAAATGGCCGGCCGTGTGTCGGGCTGCCGCGCGCCGGGGCCGGGCCAGCCCGGCACATCACCCGGCCGCCGGGGCCGAGTGCAACATCACTTTTCCCCCCCCCCCCGGCGGTATATGGTCCGCCGCCATAGCCCGGCTGCCCGGCCACCTGGTCCCTGGGCGCTGGCCGGCCGGCCGGCCGGCCGGCGGTGAAACATCACCGCTGCCGTCGCGCGTCGGCCGCCCGGGCAGGCTGGGCGGTGCCGCCATTACGTGCGCTGACGTGCCGACCCACACCGCCCCCGGGCGGGCCCCGGCCGCCGGGAGGGAGCGATCTGGCCGCGCGCCCCGCCGGCCACCTGTCCGCCACGGCACACGCCCCGCGAACGGCGCACAGCCCTCCCACGGCCATATCCGGCCGTCGGCACACACACACACACCCGCACACACGGAGCCAAGTAAACAAGCATCCCCCCCCCCCCTCCGCCGGCCGCCCGGGTAGTCACTTTTTGAAGATCGCCCCCGGGCCCGGCCAGTCGGGCGCCCCCTCCACGCCCACCCCCTTCCCCCTGATGCACATGCGCGCGCGCGCGCCCCCTCTCGCCCTTCCTGCCGCCCTCCCCCTCCCCCGGCCCCGCCACGCGATGGTCGAACGCGGCTTGCGGACACTCCACATCCGGGCCCCGGGGCTCCCCGCCCAGGCGGCCCTCCTCCACCAGTGCCAGGGCCCGCGCGAGTCGGACATCCCGCCCGGGGTGCTGGTCGTCTCGGGCGAGGCCTTCCAGGCCCTCGCCGGCGACGCGGCCCCCGCCTCCCCGAGCGACCCGCTGCCGGACATCTACGTCCGCCACCCGGCCGCGGGGGCCCTCTTCCTCGTCCGGTGCGTCCTCGCACCAGGCATTTCGCTCTATGCGTGGATGTGCGCCGGCACACATCCATCGGGCGCGCTCGAACGCATACACCCGCCCGAGGGGGTGCCC
>NW_009242985.1:388106-389471 GCF_000388065.1 Fonticula alba | reverse complement strand
ACACACGTACACAGGCACACACGTACACACGTACACACGCACACACGTACACATGTATACATGTATACACACGTACACAGGCACACACGTACACATGTATACATGTATACACACGCACACACGCACACGCACACGCAAACGCACACGCACACGCACACGCACACGCACACGCACACACACCAGGGCGGCCCCGTGCGCAACACCAAGAGGCAGGCCGGGCGGCCGTGGCTCGACGCGCCCCCGGCCCTCCGGGCCACACCCACGCCCGGCGGGGCAGAGCACCAGGCGGGGCGGCCACACGCCGAAGCTCGGCGGTCCCCCGCGTCCAGGGCACGCCGGCCGCCGCACCTCTCACATCCGGCCCGGCAGAGACGGCCCCCGGCTTGGCGGCGCCCGGCGGAAGGGGCCCCGCCCCGGGCCCCGGGCGACCCCCGGCAAAGAGGCAGCGCCGCGGCCCCCTGCACCGGCACGCGCCACAGCATACGGCCGCCCGCCTCCTCGGCCGGGGCTCCTGCCAGCCGGTCCGGGCGGCCACACGCCCGCGGCATGCACGTTTGCGGAATGCACGCCCAATGCCACAGAAAGAGGGCCGCCCGGGGCGGGCGGGGAGAGAAATCGAAGGACCCCGCGAGGGCGCCCCGGCGCTGCGGACCATCCCCGGCCCACAGCCAGCCGGGCACCATGCCGGCCAGGGCTTCTTTTTGCATCGACACCGGAGCCCGGCCGGCCCCGACGCCGGGGACCAGCTTGCCGTCGGCCTGGGGACCGCTCCATCCGGAGGCGGCTTCCGGCCGGGGGCGTCCCGCCAGCCGCGGCGCCGTCTTATGCCCGCCGGCGGTGAAGCCCACAACAAGCCGGCCCCATAGCTCAGTTGGTTAGAGCGTCGTGCTAATAACGCGAAGGTCGTCAGTTCGATCCTGGCTGGGGCCACACTGCATTTTGCCCCCCTCCCGCCCGCCGGAGGAGACGAGGGGCCAAGGGGCACTGCTCTGTGCGAAGTCCGACGCGCCATGGGGGGGGGGGGGGCCTCGCCACTATTTTTTTCCAGCCACCCGCGGCCGGCCCCGGCCCCGGCCCTAGGATGGCCCGGCCGCCGGGAGGGCCCGCTCGCCGCGGCGATCCGTGCCGCCCAACCGAGAGAGCGTCTCGCCGGAGAGGCGCTCTCCCAGCGGCCCAGCACCCGGGCAGAGAGGCACGCCGAGGGCGGCGCGCGCTGCCCCAACAGGCCCGCGGGCGATCCGTTGAAAGGCCCCCCTCGCCGGGACCCAGCCCACCGAAGCGCGTCGATGGTTTAGTGGTAGAATTGCCGCCTGCCACGCGGTAGACCCGGGTTCGATTCCCGGTCGACGCACTCCCCCGCTCGTT
>NW_009242985.1:383799-388096 GCF_000388065.1 Fonticula alba | reverse complement strand
CGGATGTCACCTCCAGGCCAGATGCCACGTCGAGGTCAGATGCGGCTTCCGAGCCGGATGCCGTCTCCGAGTCGGAAGCCGCCTCCGAGTCGGATATCACGTCCAGGTCAGACACGGTCTCCGGGCCGGAAGCCGCCTCCGAGTCGGATATCACGTCCAGGTCAGACGCGGCCTCCGAGCCGGAAGCCGCCTCCGAGCCGGATGCCGCCTCCGAGCCGGATGCCGCCTCCGATGAGCCGGTATCGGGTGTCACGGCGGGGGGGTCGTCCTGCTTGGCGGGCTCCGTGGTGCCGGGGCCATCCAAACCGGGAGGCTGTGGGGGGGGGGCGTGCTGGAAGTCCGGCCCTGGTAGGAGACACTCCTTTCTTCCCTTTTCCAGGACACATGCATGTTGCTCTTGCAGGAGGCGGACAAGTTGCTGCCCATCCGCCAAAAGGGTGATCCGCTGTCAGCTTCCGAGGGGGGGGGGGAGGAAGGCATGGCCAGAGTAGAGAGAAGGGGCCCACCAATGCCCGAGCTCCCGGGGGGTCTGACATCGCTGCCGTGCTGGACGCCCCTTCACTGTGCCCTTTCCGATTGTTGTATTCGACATTCGAGCACACACGTACACACGCACAAACACAAACACACGCACAAACACAAACACACACACACACACACACACGCACAAACACAAACACAAACACAAACACAAACACACATTGACACACGTACCGGCTCCAGCGTCAGCATCGCCTGGAGCTGCACCGCCCCGGTGCTCAGGTCCACCGGCAAGGGTACCGGGCCATCCAGCAGCAGCCCCAACAGGGCCACGCGGTTCTCCCGTTCCCAGGGGGTGATGCGCTGCTCGAGGTGCGGGAAGTTCTCCTCCGTCAGCGGCTCCAGCGACAGGACCGACTCGGTCCAGGTGCTTGCCGGCGGCAGCCGGTAGAGCACCAACCGCTTGGACATGGCAAACGTCAGGTCGATCCAGGCGTTGAAGAAATCGGTGTCCAGAATGAAGTCCTCCGGGAAGGTGAGCCCCTTCGGATTCCCGCGGTTTCCGATCTCAACACACACCGCAAACTGCAAGTCCGCAAGCCTCCGCTCCATGCTCCAGAAGGACAGAAACGCCGGCGCCCGCGACAAAGTCTCGAAAGGCCCGTCCGTCGGATGGGCAGGCTCCCCGGCGGCCGGCAGATCATCCCCCGACAGGCTCGGGAACCACCGGGGCAGGTAAATATGGTAGTGCATCGGGTCGGCTCGGCGACAAGGACCGCGAAAACAGGACAACGAATGGACGGCTGGACCGAAGGCGAAAAGACCCTCAAGAGGGCTCGGGCGGGGAAGAAGAAGATCGCCTGGAGGAGGCCACCTTCAATGTACGCAGTGTCAGAGGGGAGGGGGGGGGGGCGGTTGGACAAGCGAGAGACGGCGAGAAGGGCCAAGAAAATGCCTTCCGACTCCCGGTGGTGTGCCGGAAGCAGCGGTGTGCCGGCCACCGGCCGCCGGGCTTTATAAGGGCGGCCTCCCGGGCGATCCCCCCCCCCCCCCCCCCATGGAAGTGGCCGCTCGCGTGCACGCCCCCCGGCCAGCCGCCCCCGTGTGTTGGCGCCTGATGGGTGTTTATTTTTTGTTTTTCTTTCCCCCCCTCCCCCTCCCCACGGTCCGGTGTCGCCCGCGCCGCCGGCCTCTTGCCCCTTTGGTATGATGGTGCCAGGGGGCCGTGACCGGGAGTTCTGGACTCCGGCCAGGGGCCACCAGCTCGGCCGGCACGCGCGCGGGGCAGGAGGAAAAAAATACGCCCCAAAATGCGCCGGACACGGGCGCCGGTGGCCCGGCCGGCCCGGCGGTCGCGGTGCCCCGGCACTTCGAGTGTCCTCCGGGACCGCCCGGGCGATCCGGCCCCCGCTGCCCCATCCGGTGGCCGGTCCGACCGCGGGCGCCTCGCAGCGGGCCCTTGCTCGTCGGTGCCGCCCGGGCCGACCGCCGGCCGGGGTGCCCCCGCCCCACGGCCGTGCCGCCGGTCGGCCGAGCACCTCCGCATGTTGCCCCTGGTCCGTGGTGGGTCCGGCGGTGCGCGCATGTCCCCCCGGTGCTTGGCAAGCCGACGGCCACCGACAGGGGCAACCCATCCCGGGCTCGGGATCGGCACCCTCCTCGGCCCGTGGCCCGGGCACGCGGCGGGGGCCCTGCACGGCGCCCGCAGGCCCCCGGACACATGTCGGCGCCCGCACCGATCGGCAGCCCGCACGCTCGAGGGCGCCGCCAACCTACACACACACACACACACACACACACACACACACACGCATGACCCCGCCGCCAGATCGGCCGCCCATGCACAGGAATGCCTGCTCATCGGTGGCCGACCGATCCCTTCGGTAGTCCCGACACCTCCACAGGGCATCTCCCCTTGCCCCCGGCGCCCCGCCCAAGAGGCATGCCCGGCCTCTCCCGGCCCTCGAACGGCCCGTGCCCCCGGTGCGCCGGGCGGCCTCCCTCCCCGCCGGCCAGCCCTCGGGCATCCTTTGCCCGCAGATCGCGGTCGGCCCTGCCCGGGCCCCGGTCGCACCGCGCACGCGCCGGCGTCATCCGGGGACCGGCCCTCGAGCGATGGCCGCCCCGTCCGGCCGACCATCCCGGGCTCAGGGCCGCCCCTTGCACCGCCCCACCCTCGAGCCCCGCCTGCCAGGGGGGGGGGGGCGGGGGGGGGGGGCGCCTCGCCCCGGGAGCAAGGTCCGTGGCCCGTCCACCATGAACACGCGCGCCGCCAGCCCCCGTGCATGGTGTCCGCCCGCCGCCGGCGGCTTGGGCGTCCCGCCCGCGCCGCCCGGCCAGCAAGTCCAAACCCCAGCCTCCCCATGTCGGGTGCGACGCCCGGCCGCCCAGCCCCGCGCGAGTCGGCCGCCGCCCGCCCGGCCGACCGGTGCCGCGGTGTGTGTGTGTGTGTGTGTGTGTGTGTGGGTGGGTGGTCGGCGCGCCCGGCCTTCGCCCCCGGGCCCGGCCGTCAGGCGCTGCCGAGCATGTCGCCAGCGGTGGCACCCTCGCGCCCAGGGCCTCGCTGACCGCCCGGGCCGGCGTGTGACCTTCGCGTCGCCCCGATGCCGGTCGCCCTGGCCGAGCCTTCCGCCCCGACAGCCGCCGGCCCAGCTCACCCCTCTGGACCGGGACCCGGGCCGCGCGCCCATCCACGCCCCCACAGGGAGCGGCGACACACTCGGTCCCTGCGCGCCGATCGGGGGGGCGGCGCACGTACCCGCCGACTCACCGCCGCATGCCGCCGGCAGGGCCCCACCACGCCTTCCTTGGCCCTCCCCCCTGCCGGCACCGGCGCGGCAAGGAAACAAAAGGGCACGGCGGTGCCGCCGGGGCAAAAGGATCTCCCGATCCGGGAATTGAACCCGGGCCTCCCGCGTGACAGGCGGGGATTCTCACCACTATACTAATCGGGACCGAGGATGGGGGCGCCCCCAGCGAGGGGGCTCATGCCTGCTCGGGCATTGGCCTCCGACCGCCAGGCGCACCGCGAGCCGGCCCCTGCCTGTGCGCAGGGGGGGGGGGGGGAGGGGCACCGGCGCGGGCCGGTGGCTGGCGTGGCCCAGCGGCGTGTCGGCATCCGCCGGCAGGAGGCAGGCATGCACACCGCGCGGCCCCTCCTCGTCCGGGGCCCGGGCGCTGGCCCCGACCGGGGGCACCGGCCGCCATCAGCACCGGGCATCCCCCCTCGTGCCAGGGGCAGCCGGTCGGCCCACTGAGAGGCAGGGCAGCGCCCACGGTGGCCGCCAGCCGGGCGTCGCGACCCCCCCCCGGTGCCGGACCTGCCCCCTGCACTGCGGCGACCGGCTGCCCAGGGCCGCTGGCTGCCCCCGGCCGGCATGCCGACCACATGGCATCCGGGGCCCCCGGCCCAGGCTGGGCCTTGCAGCCCCCTGCACCGCCCCCCCCCCCCCGCGCGCGGCAGAAGGCAGCCCCCATAGGCCGAGCATCCCGACCAGCCACCGGCCGCCCATCCTCCCGCGCCTCCGCCCGTCCGCCCGCCGTGGGCCTGCCCCTTCGTCGCCCCGTGCTGCCGGCCGGCCCGGTGGCCTCGACCCGAAGCGTGGCCGGCCACAGTCGCACATCGGCACCAAGCACGCGCCCTGCTCCCGGCAGCCGGACCGAGTGTCCGGGCGCGTGCTTGGCCCCGATGTCCGACACTGGCCATTGCCACACACGCGTGCTCAGCGACTCGCAGGGCCCCTGCATCGTGTTTTTTTTTTCCGGCCGAACGCGGCGCCTCCCCTGCCGGGCGCCAGCCCCCCGCCCCCGGAAGCAC
>NW_009242985.1:382614-383789 GCF_000388065.1 Fonticula alba | reverse complement strand
CCCCGCCCCGCCCCGCCCCGCCCAGGCCTCATCTACTTCATCCATGAGGGCGAGAACCACGACGAGTGCGTGCCGCTTGCCCGCCGGCCGGGGGCCGTCCCCCTGGCAGGGCCCCCCTCCCCCGCATGCGCCGCTGCTGTACTGACCCCTGCGGCTCTTTGCTCGCCCGGCCCCGGCCCCGGGCCAGGCTCCCCTTCCACCACGACGAGGCGCGCCCGGAGTTCCTCCGCCAGCTGAAGGCCTGCGGCCACACCGGCAAGGAGGGCAAGGTGACCATCCTCTATGGGCTGGCGGCCAACCTTCCCCGGGTGGCGGTGGCCGGCCTCGGCAAGGAGGAGCAGCACGAGGACAACTCGCCCGGGGCCCAGCGCAAGCAGGAGATCATCCGCACGGCGTCGGCCCTGGCGGCCCAGGCCCTGCGCGATGACGGCGCCGAGGACTTCATCTTCTATGCGCTCGGTCGCGCGCTGGACCCCTCCCCCATGGCCGAGGGGGCCCTGCTGGGCCTCTACAAGTATGAGTCCTTCAAGGGGGGCCGGCGCCTGGGCGAGGCGCCCCCCGCCGGGGCCGAGCGCCCGCGCTTCACCATGGGCTGCGTGGCGCCGCAGTTCATGGGGGTCGTCAACCCCATCCCCTGGATGAATGGCATGCGTGCCGGGCACTTCCAGAACATGGCCCGCGACCTGATGAATGCCCCGGCCAACTACATGACCCCGACCCTGTTCGCGGCCGAGGCCGCCCGGCTGGCGGCCCAGGTGACCGAGGCCGCGCGCGGCTGGATCTCCGATGCCGAGCCCATGACCCTGAAGGTGACGGCCCATGACCGTGCCTGGGCCGAGGAGCAGAAGATGGGTGCCTTCCTGTCGGTGACCAACGGTGCGTCCGGGCCCCGGGGGCCGGGCTTTCCCCCTTCGGTCCCTGTTTTTGCTGGGGGTCCGCGTTTTGTGGGTCCCTGTTGCTGACATTGTCCTCGTTTGCTGTGCCCGTGCTCTGCTGTCTGCCTGTTGGATGTCTGCTGTCTGCCTGTTGGATGTCTGTTGGATGTCTGTTGGATGTCTGTTCGATGCCTGCTCCTGGCCTCATACTTGCTCCTGGCCCCATGCCTACTCCACGCCCGCTCCTGGCCCCATGCCTACTCCACGCCCGCTCCTGGCCCCACCCCCGCTCCTGGCCCC
>NW_009242985.1:372923-382503 GCF_000388065.1 Fonticula alba | reverse complement strand
CCCCCCCCGGCCAACCGGATATAGGCTCCGCACAGAGCCCCGTCTTCCTGGAGGTGGAGTACCTCCTCGGCGAGAAGCCGGCCGCCGGGCCCACGGTCCTCGTCGGCAAGGGCGTCACCTTCGACACCGGCGGCATCTCCATCAAGCCCTCCGACGGCATGGCCCTCATGAAGGGCGACATGGGCGGCGCGGCCGTGGTGCTGGCCACCATCCTCGGCGTGGCCCACGCCCACCAGGAGGCCCACCTGATTGGGCTGATCCCGCTGTGCGAGAACATGCCCGGCGGCCGGGCCACCAAGCCCGGGGACGTGGTCCTCTCGCGCAAGGGGTCCTCCATCGAGGTGGACAACACCGACGCCGAGGGCCGGCTCATCCTGTGCGACGCCCTGGACTACGCCCGGGAGTTCCGCCCGGCGGCCGTGCTCAACTTCGCCACCCTCACCGGGGCCATGGACGTGGCCCTGGGGTTCGGCTGTGCCGGGGTCTTCGCCAATGACGAGGCCCTGTGGCAGCGCATCGACCGCCATGGGCGCGCCTCGCAGGACCTCCTCTGGCGCATGCCCCTGCTGGACTGCCACCGCCGGGCCATGGCCGGGACCTTCACCGACCTGATCAACCTCCCGGCCAGCGGCCGCTCGGCCGGCGCCTGCACCGCGGCCGCCTTCCTGGCGCACTTTGTCCCGGACGACCAGCCCTGGGCCCACTTCGACATCGCCGGTGTCATGCACACCCGCCGTGGCGAGGGCCACCATGTTGCCGGCATGTCCGGCCGCCCGGTTCGCGCTCTGCTCTCCCTCTTCCTGGCCCGCTACCACTGAGGTCCAGCGCGTCCGCGTGGAGCCCTTTTCTTGGACCTCGGTCTTCCGTTCTCCTGCCCGCCCTCTCCCCGGTGTATACCTCTCCCTGGTCGCTCTTGCCTGCGGGGGGAGGGGGCGACTTGTGTCCGCCCTCCGGCCGTGTATGTTTCTCCCCGTGTAAATATACCCATCAGCAGGCAGGCAGGCAGGCAGGCAGGCAGGCAGGCAGGCAGGCAGGCAGGCAGGCAGGCAGGCAGGCAGGCAGGCAGGCAAGCAGGCAGGCAAGCAGGCAAACAGGCAAACAGGCAAACAGGCAGGCAGGCAGGCAGGCAGGCAGGCAGGCAGACAGGCAAACAGGCAGACAGGCAGGCAGACAGGCAAAAAGGCAAAAAAGCTGGCTGGCTGGCCAAAAAAGCTGGCAGGCAGGCACATTTGCACTCGTGTAGACTGGACGCCCGTTGCCAGCCCGCCCGTGCGTGAGATACTGCCCGGGCCGCGCCATTTTGCCAGGTGCTCGTCTGCCATTGGCGTGGTGCCCCCGCGTGTTTTGGCCCGCCGACGGCCCCCGCCGCACATGTCTACGGGAAGCAGCCGCATGCCCCGCTTTTTGGCTGGCGCTCAGGCCACTCTCCCGAGGGGGACAGTCTGACACCGGCGAGGCCCTCCCTCAAAAAAGGCGGCCACCCGCGCCGGGGGCAGACACCGGACACATGTGCGGGGGGGCCGCACTCCGAGGCCGCCCCACGCGAGGGCCTATTTTAGATCCCGGCGCGGCCCCACCGCAAGTCCGAATGATGTAGATGGTTATCATATCTGTCTAACACACAGAATGTCCCAGGTTCGAGTCCTGGTTCGGACAGGCGTTCATTTTGCGCCGGTGCACGTATCCCTGTCATGTGATCTGCCGCGCTCCTAGCACATTTTCCCGGTCCTCGTGAAATCCTCCGCTCGCCCAAGGTGTTGGCTCTATTTCGCAATGGGCAGCGGGGGGGGAGGGGGGGGCGGGACGCGAGCAGGCATGTGTCTGTGTCTGGGGGCGGGTGGCTGCGTGGTCCGCCGAGGCGTACGCGCGCCGCGCCGGGCATGCTCTCCCGCCTCCGGTCCATGCGAGAGGCCCCCCCCCCGGGTGCCGGCGGGGGTATTCCGCCGCGGCCAGACATCGGACGCCGGGTGTTTTTTTTTTTACGGCCTCTTCCGCGCATGGAGGTCCCTCGCCCTTTTCGGCGCAGGCAGGGGCACGGTCAGTGCCCCGGCCGCCCTGTGCGGCCCTGCCAAGCCACCATGGGCGCCGGTTCCCGGACCGGAAGCTGAAACACAAACAGTGCCCGGCCGTTGGCGGCCGGGGGGCGGGGGCGCGCCTCGTGGCAGGGGGGCTGCCCCATCGGGAGGTTGCTGGGCCTTCGTCCCCAGCCGGGGGATCCATGTGCGCGCCGGCCAAGCCCCCGCGCGTGGTGCCTGCCGAGGATCGGCTCTCCGCCCGCAGAACGCCCCCGCCCGGCGCCCCGCGCCGGAGCCGGGCCGCGGTCAGCACGGCCTCCGGGGAGAAGAGGCCCGGCAGCCGGCCAGGGCAACACATAGGTAGACGGCGCGTGTGTGAGCCCCGCGGCCGGGCCCGACGGCGCGGCCTAGACGCCCCACCCAGCGTGGCTGCTTTTTTGCCCACATTCTTTCTCACCCACACCCTGGCACGTACTCTTTCACATTCCCTCTTTCTCTCTCTCTCTCTCCCCCCCCCCTCCCAAAGGAGCCCGAGGGGTGGTTGTACGCGCAGGCCCGCCCCCTGGTTGGCTGGTTCGCCGCGCGCGCCCGCGCCGGTGCGGCTTCCCCCTCCCCGCCC
Source organism: Fonticula alba (assembly GCF_000388065.1). Classification (NCBI taxonomy): domain Eukaryota; order Rotosphaerida; family Fonticulaceae; genus Fonticula; species Fonticula alba. The sequence goes on along the minus strand of NW_009242985.1, from coordinate 379,869 downwards.
TCGGGGGCCGGACAGGTTCCCTCAACCACCACGCACCCCAACTACCAGGCCCGCCCGCCTCACTCGGGGAGGGGAGGGGGGGGGGGCTCATTTCCGCCAACACTTTCTTGGGGGCCTGCCCTCTGCCCACCCCCCCCGGCTTTTGTTCACACACACACACACACACACACACACGCCCTTCCCCCGCCTTCGCCCTTCTTTCCCCTCCGCACCCCCCTCCCCCAGCCCCCAGCCCCGGCCCCCAGCCCCGGCCTCCCTGCCCACCGCACCGCGCCCCCGCATGCCCAGCTTGCTGGCTGGCCGCCGGGCCCGGCCGGGCCCGGCCCTAGTGGGCCTCTTCGGACTGCTGGTCCTGGCCCTGGCCAACCTGGCGGCCTGTCTCCAGGCCAACGTCCAGGAAGGCGTGCCGCACTTTGCTCCACAAGAAACACCTGTGCCATCCGGCCAGGCCAATGTCCGCCCATTGAAAGGCCCGACCGACAGCGGGTCCACCATGGTGGCCCTCCCCACCGAGGAGGAATTCCTCCAGTTCCTGCCGACCATAGATGTCTCCTTCGGGGACCTGCGCGCCGGGTCATTCCTGCAGCTGGGCACCACGGCCAGCCTCCCGTTGGCCGGGCAGCCCAGCGTTTCGGGTCACCTTTTCCCCGGCCTGGATGACACCCCGATATTGGTGGCCTTCTCGCCCGGCCTCCTGTCCTTCCGGGCGCTCACCGCCGGCGGGGCTCTCTCATTCACCTGTGCCTCCCCGTGCCACTTCCTGGCGGGCTCGATCGACGCCGCTGGTCAAATCTGCGTGATGGTCCACGATGGCACAGATGCCCTGATGCATGTCTCCGACGGCAGTGGCACCCCCCATCCCGTCCCCTTCAACAGCCCTGCCGGCGCTTCCCGTCGGGCAACGCCGACCCTGGATGGGTTTCTGGTCTGGGACGGCGGAGTTCACTATATGGCCATCACCCACGATGGTGTCCTCTCCCAGCGGGACCGCATCCAGCCCATCATCCAGATTGTCGTCACTCGGCTGGCGGGCCAGCAAGCCGACACGGCGACCGACATTTTTCTCCTGCAAGACGGCAGCATTTACTCCGCCCTGGGTGAGGATGTTCCCCTGCCTGACGGCTTCAAGCCGACCTTCCTTCATGCGCCCAACATCCTGGAGCTGGCTCCCCACCAGACGGTCCCCTGGATCCTGGCGGGAAACGCGCAAAAGCTCTTCCGTGTCGACATCCACACCCACAACTGGTGGCCGGTCATCCTGCCGGATGACGTGCCCCACTCGGCTCTGGCCGATGCTGCCATGTTCCTCCTGCCACGGAGCTCGTCATCCCCCACGTCTCGCTGGGTCCTGGCCATTGGCAATCGCCTTTTCTTCGATCCCCTGCAGTTCCGATGCGACGCCGACAGCACCATCAACTGCTTGAACTTCGACACTCATGCCTCCTGGGAGTGTGCCCCCAAGCGCGAATACTCGCCACTCCGTCTGGATGGGCACCTGTGCGCTGGCTGCGCGCCGGGCAACTTCCTGTCGCCCTTCTCCGAGTCCAGTGCGTACCGCCACCCGGCGTCGTGGTGTGCCCTGGCGGATCTTCGCCTGGCCCAGCCACGGCAGGCCCCCGGGTCGTGCTTGCCGTTCTCCGCGCTCTCCTCTCCGCTCTCTGTCCGCTCTCTGTCCGCTCTCTGTCCGCTCTCTCTCCGCTCTCTCTACACCCTCTTTCCTCTCTACTCTCTCTGCACCCTCTCTCCACCCTCTCTCCTCTCCGCTCTCTCCACCCTCTCTACACCCTCTCTCCTCTCCACCCTCTCTCCTCTCCACTCCCCGCGCCCGTGTCTCTGCTTCGCTTTCTTGCTTTCCTCCTCGCCCACCGCTCTTTGCATCTACAACGCCCTCTCGCCCTCACTCACACAAACGCATCCACGCCAGCCCCCAGCACATGTGCCCCATGCAGCCAGACACATTGCAGCGTCTGCAACGCCGCGCGCTGCCTCGTCTGCACTTCGGGATACATGCTCAGCTTCCTCAACCCCGACGCGCCCACCTGCGAGGCCCGGTGCCCCAACGGGCTGAAGCTCACCGGCCTCGGCATCTGCCTGCCGGATGATGGGGTCGCGCCTGCGGCCCCGACCCTCGGCACCCACCCGGTGGACAACCCCGCCGAGGTGGAATTCACCGCCATCATTCGCACGGCATTGATCTTCCTCGGCGCCGGAGCATTCCTGCCACTCACCGAAGCGGTCGGCAACGCCAACACCCCCTCCTTTTGGCTGCTGTCGCCCAATGCCCGCCCGGCCGTCGGCCATGGCAGCCCCTCCTTCCAAGTTTGGCCCATGAATATCAATGACCCGCTGTTGGACCTGGTCGGCATTGTCTCCCTCACCGAGGTGGGCCCCCTGCCGGATGCCGAGTTCGGGGCGCGCCTCCATCTGGCCTTCTGTGATGGGGGCCAAACATTCCGCATCCAAACCGTCACATGTGCCACCGCCCCATCCCCCGGGCAGGAGTCATGCGGCTCTCTGCACATCTCATCGCCCGTGGACTATGACATCCCGTGCGCCACCGTCCGCCGGATTGCCCCGCGCATGGTCTCGGTCCTGGGCAACGGCAACCGGCTCTTCCTGGTGGACTTCCCGACCACCGGCTCGCCCATCCTCATGGACACCCTCCTCGAGACCGACCGCCACCCGGCGTCCTTCCCGTCGGCCGGCGGCGATCCGCTCCGGTCGTGGATCCTCGCCGCCAGCTCGGCAAATAGCTTCCTCTGGCCCCTGCACATGGTCCGGGTGGGCGATGGGCGCCTTGCCCGGGATTCGGCCGCCCCCCGGGCCATTGGCCACACCTCGGGCGACCTCTTCCCCCTTGTCCTGCCCACCGGCCGCGGCGCGGATCTGGCGCTCCTGGCCGGTGTCTCGGCCACCGGGGTCTGGTCCTTGCACATGGTCCCGCGGGATGTACGGCCCCATGGCCGGACGCTTGGCCTCCTGCCCCGGTCGATGAGCTTCGACCTTGGCACGTCCGACACCAGCCCCTTCAGCCAGCACCCGGTGGCGATCGCCGGCCTTCCGGAATACCCCGGGCTCGTGGTTCTCTTCCTGCCGACCCGGGTGGCCGTGATGCTGCTCCATTGCCCGGGCACCAGCCCCGAGTCCTGCATCTTCCTCGAGCCCCATGTCCAAAGCACCGAGCAGCTGCAGCCCGTCACCCCCGGGGCCGCGTCCGTGGCCCTGCTGAGCCTGGCTCCCCCCCCGATGCAGGCGGCCACCCTGCCCACGGTCACCCTCCTGCTGACCGCCGGCCGCCAAACGCCCTCCCTGTGGGAGATGGTCCTCCCCCTGCCGGAGCCCAGCCCCACCGGCTGCCCGGATCGCCAGTACCTCGACAGCAGCACCACCACCCCGGGCCAGTGCCGGCCCTGTGACGATCTGTGTCACACCTGCACCGGGCCCGGGCCGGACGCCTGCACCGCCTGTCGCCTGTACCCCCACCAGGCGTCCACGCACTGTGTCGCCATGTGTCCCCAGGGGATGACCACCCCGGGCCCGGGGCCCCAGCCCCAGGTGTGCGCCTGCCCGAGCGCCTGCCAAGCGTGCGTCTTCCTGTCGAACAGCTCGTTCGAGTGCAGCTGCAAGCCGGGCCATGTCCGAGCCGCCGGCACGCCCCTGTACCAGCCCTGCCAGCAGTGTGCGTCCCAATGTGCCGAGTGCTCCATCCCGGGGAATGAGCATTCCTGCACCGCCTGCCCCCCGGGCCGGTTCCTCCTCGGGGGTATCTGCCGGGAGGCCTGCCCGGACGGGCACTACCCCAGCGGCGGGGCGTGCCTCCAGTGCGCGGACCCCTGCCTGGAGTGCGGCGCCGCCGACGCGTGTGTCCGCTGCTCGGCCGGGCACTTCCTGCATGATGGCCGGTGCCACCGGTGCCATGCCTCTTGCGCCTCCTGCCGGGATTCCCTCTCCTGCACGACTTGCCGGTCGGGGCTCCTGCTGCCGGTGGCCGGCCCGGATGACGGCCCGTGTGTGGATGCCTGCCCGGCCGGCGAGACGCCCAACCCCTCGGGCAGCCGGTGCCTCGCTTGCGGGCCCTCCTGCGCCCTGTGCTCCGGCGGCCCGGACACCTGCCTCCTGTGCGCCGCCGGGCATGCGTGGGACCCGGCCGCCGGCGGCGGCCCGGCCGGCCAGCGCCTGGGCCCGTGCCTGGCCTGCCCGGCCGGCTGCGCATCCTGCATGCTGGCCGCCGGCCAGCCGGGGCAGTGTCTCTCCTGCCAGGCCGGGCTGGTGCTGGCCCCGGGCGGGGGCGCCTGCTCCGGCTCCTGCCCGCCCGGGTGGTTCCCCGACGAGGCAGCCCCCCCCGGCGGCCCGGCCGAGGGGGGCCACTGCCAGCCGTGCGCCATCGGCTGCACCCAGTGCACCGGGCCCGGGGATGCCCAGTGCACGGCATGCGCCCCGGGGCTGGAGCTCCTGGCCCTGGAGCCCGGCGGCCCGGCCACCTGCCAGTCCGGCTGCCCGGCCGGCTTCTTCCGCGACCTGGCCTCGGACCAGTGCCAGCCCTGCGACGGGGCCTGCTCCGCGTGCAACGGCCCCACCGATCGCGATTGCTGGCTCTGCGCGGCCGGGGCCCTGGTCCAGGATGGCGAGTGTGTCCAGCGCTGCGCCGCCGGGCATGTGGCCCTCGGGGGCCGGTGCCTGCCCTGCCATGCCTCGTGCGGCGAGTGCACCGGCACCCGGGGCACCGAGTGCACGGCCTGCAGGCCGGGGCTGCTGGCCCTGCCGGCGCCCGGCGGGCCCCCCGCCCCGGGGCACCGGTGTGTGGCCGACTGCCCGGCCGGGCATGCGGCCACGCCGGACGGCCTGGCCTGCGCCCCGTGCGCGGCCCAGTGCGTCCGGTGCCCGGCGCCGGTGGACCAAGCCCCCGGCGGTGGCGGCTCGGCCCCGGCCGACGCCGGGCCCTGCATCCAGTGCGAGCGTGGCTGGCTGCTGGTGGCGGAGGCCTCCTCCGCCGGCGGGCCCGCCTGCCGGAGGGACTGCCCCGCGGGCCAGGCCTCCACCGGGTCGGCCTGCGTCGATTGCCATGCCACCTGCACGGCCTGCGATGGCCCGGCCGCCGACCGGTGCCTCGCCTGCCGGCCCGGGCAGGTCCTCCACGCCGGCCGGTGCCGGGATGCCTGCCCGGCCGGGGCCTACCCCGACGCCGAGGCCGGCGCCGGCGCCGGCGACGCATGCGCTCCCTGCCATGTGGAGTGCGCCCAATGCCATGGGCCCCATGCGGACCAGTGTCTTGCCTGTCCGCCCGGCCGGTCCCTCTTCCAGGGGGCCTGTGTGGCATCCTGCCCGGATGGGGCCCATCCGGCTGCCGGGCCCTCCGGCAAGCCGGAATGCGCGGCCTGCCACCCGGCCTGCGCCACCTGCCACGGCCCGGGCCCGGAGCAGTGCGCCTCCTGCCCGAGCCCGGGGCTCCTGCTGCCGGCCGGGCAAACCTGCGTCGATGCCTGCCCCCCGGCCGGGAGCTTCCCCTGTGCCGATGGCCGGCGGTGTGGCACCTGCCAGCCGGAGTGCCGGCAGTGCCAGGCCGCGCCCGAGGGCCAGCCCATCCCCCCGGGGGGGGCCTTCTGCCCCAGCACCTGCACTCGCTGCCAGGCGGACTGGGTCCTGGCCACCGATGGCCGGTGCATGGCCCACTGCCCGGCCGGGGAGTTCCTGCGGCCGGGGCCCGGCCTGGCGGACGACCTGGCCGCCGGGCTGGCCACCTGCGCCCCCTGCCATGGCGACTGCCTGACATGCGCCCAGCAGGCCGATTGGTGCACCTCCTGCCGGGGGCCCGACCAGTGGCTGCTGCCGGAGCTCGGCGCCTGCCGGGCGGATGGCTGCCCGGCGGCCGGCATGGCCCCGTGGGAGTTCGACCCGGCCGACGCCGGTGGCCCCTGGCCCGGGCCGACGCGCGTGTGCCTGTCCTGTGCCCCGGGCTGCGGGCTGTGCGCCGGGCTGGCGGCCGGGGCCCCCTCCCCCCGGGCCGGGCTGTGCCACTTCGCCCTGCCGACCGGCAGCCTGACCTGCGCCCGGGCGCCCGGCTGCCAGAGCTGCCACGGCGGCTGGTTCCTCGGGCCGGACCCGGCGCTGCCCTGCGTCGAGGCGTGTCCTGGCGGCTACTTCGCCGAGGGGGGCGCCTGCGCCGCGTGCGCGCCGGGCTGCGCCAGCTGCCACGGCCCGGCCCCGGCGGCCTGCCTCGACGCCCCGAAGGCCAGGTCATCTCGCCTGGCCCTGGCCCTGGGGCTGGGCATCGGCGGGCTGGTGCTGCTGCTGCTGCTGCTGCTGCTGGTGCTGGTGCTGGTGCGCCGGTATCGCCGGTCGGCGGGTGCGGCGGCCCGGCGCAAGGCCCTGGGCCCCGACGCCGGCCCCGGCCTGGACGCCGATGCCACCGTGCTCAATACCCTGGTCGAGCTGTCGCTCCCGGGCAGCATGATGGTCCACCTGGAGGGGGACTTTGCCCCGGTCGATGGGGCCCCCCTCGGGGCCGGCACGCAGGCCACGGTCTTCGCCGCCCGGGCCGTGGGGGCCGGCATCTCCGACCGACTCGGCTGCCCGGCCACCGTGGCCATCAAGCAGCTGCGGGCCGCGGGCGCCGGGGGCTCGGCCCCGGGCCGCACCTCGCTGGCCCTCTTCCAGAATGAGATCTCCCTCATGTGGCTGCTCCGTGACTGTGCGCATGTCGTCCGGCTGTATGGGTACAGCGAGCAGCCGCCGGCCATCGTGATGCAGCGCTTCCAGACGGACCTGGCGGTGCTCCTGCACTCGGAGGTCCCCCTGGGCCCGGCGGACCTCCTGGGCATCTGCCAGCATTGGGGTATGTTGTGTGGTGCTGGTGGCATACACCTCTGCCCTCTGTGTGGTGATGCTTGCTTTTTCTCCTGCTCCTGTTTTCTTGTCGTGTTTGTCCTGTCTTCTTGTCGTGTTTGTC
>NW_009242985.1:370011-371598 GCF_000388065.1 Fonticula alba | reverse complement strand
GGCCAGCACCCGGCGCAGTCGCCGGCACACGCACTCCAGCACCTCCTTCGCGCCCCCAGGGCACTCCCTCCCCTGTCACCGTTTGCGGTCCTCCCCGGGTGGCATCCGCTCCCTCCCCCCCCCCCCCCCCCCGGCGCCCGCCATCGGTCGCCGGCACGCACTCAGCCTGTGACTTCGAGCGCATCCTCGAGACCACCCTGTCCGGCGGCCGGCCGGACCTGGCCCAGATCAGCCTGCCCCCGGCCGCGGCCGGGTGCCTGCTGGACATGCTGCCGATGGCCTGGGACGCGGACCCGCATGCGCGCCCGGTGGCCGCGGCCTTCCGGCAAAAGTGCTCCATGGCCTTTGTCTCGTGCTGACGGCCCGAGCCCCTGCGCGGCCGGGGGGCGCGCTCGCACCGGCGCCGGTCCCGGGCGCCTTGCAATAAGAAAAAAACACCCCCCGTCCTCCATTGTTCTGCCTTGGTTGGGCTGCAGGGCCGGCACTTGGCCAGCACCCCGGGGACCCGGCGGGCCGGGGAGGACGCGCCCTCCCACCGGGGCGCCCGTGGCCGACGGAAAAGCGCGCCTCTTTGAGGCCGGTCTGGGCCCACACCGACAGTCCGAATGATGTAGATGGTTATCATATCTGTCTAACACACAGAATGTCCCAGGTTCGAGTCCTGGTTCGGACAGTCCCGCCTTTTTGGCGGCCGCGCCTCCGAGAGGCGAGGTGCTCGGTGATGGTGTCTCTCCTGGGCCGGGGCCGGGGGGGCGGGGGGAGGAGAACAGCCAGGGGGGGATATCCCGCCGGGCGAGGGGCGGCCCGGCCTCCTCTCGCCAGCCGGCGGGGCCGTGTGTGTGTGTGGGGGGGGGGGGACCGTGCATCGCCATTTTTGGGGGCCGGGCGGCCGGGGTTTCTTCGCGTGTCTCGCGGAGCACACAGCCGCACCGGCGGCCAGCGCTCCTGGCGCACGCATGCGACGCCGGCCGAGGCCCGGGCGCGTGGGCGAGACTCGAGGAACGGCCCAGGCGTCGGTGTCGATGGCCGGGCAGCGAAGCTAGAAGAACGCTCGGCGCCGGGTCCCGTCCACCGAAGCGCGTCGATGGTTTAGTGGTAGAATTGCCGCCTGCCACGCGGTAGACCCGGGTTCGATTCCCGGTCGACGCACTCCCCCGCTCGTTTAGCTCAGTGGTAGAGCGCCAGTCTAGTAAACTGGAGGTCGGGTGTTCGATCCACCCAATGAGCATTCCTTTCTTTTGCACCCCCGCCGCGCCGCCCCCCAGGTCCAAGGCCACCCGCGCGCGCGCGCGCGCGCGCGCGCGGCCAGCCGGCCGGCGTGTGTATTCCCCGGGCCGGGGGGGCTCAGGCGGCCGGCAAGCGGACGGGCGCCTGCCCACGGACCGGGCGGCGCGCCGGAGACGTGCCCGGCTGTCTTGCCCCCGGCGCGCGTTCCTCCCCCCCCCCTGCCCGGGCCCGGTTCCCGGGGGGGGGGGGCCGGTGGGCGGCGCCCGATCGGCCCCTTTTTCGGCCACGGCCCGCGGCCGGCCAAGCCACCGGCTGGCCCGGGCACCACCCCTCGCCCGCCGCCCCGCCCCTTTTCCCCCC
>NW_009242985.1:366922-367567 GCF_000388065.1 Fonticula alba | reverse complement strand
GGATATTATTTTGTGTATTTGTCTGTGTTGTGCGTGTGTGTGTGTGGGTGTCGCGGCCGGAGGGCGGTGGGCCCAGGGCTCCGCCCCTTTTCGCCAATCGCCGCATGCTAACCCTGTTGTTTTGTTTTCCCTTTTGTCTCGCCTCCTCCCCCCCCCCCTCCCCCCCCCCCCCCCTTGCTCCTCCCTCCTCTCCTCGCTAATTCCTCCCTCCCTCCCTCCTTGCCCGCGCCCCGCCCCCTCGGCCGCGGCATGCAGAGGCGTTCGACCGCGCCACCCGGCTCTCGGCAACCGTCCTCCCCCGGCTGCTGTCGCTGATCACCATGTTCCAGGCGCTCTTTGTCAACGACACGCCGAAGCCCCTGCTCGAGCTGACCACCGGCCCGGACTTCTCGGCCAGCAGCCTGGTCAAGCCGTGGACCGGGCTGACCCAGGCCCAGCGCCAGTCGGCCGAGAACGACCTGCACCTGGCCAGCACCCGACTGGCCACCAAGTTCTACGAGGAGATGGAGCACCTCATCCTCCAGGCCGGGTCCTCGCACTCCAGCGCCCTGGACACCACTCTCATGCTGGTGGCCAGCTCCGGCGCCGGCGGCTCGGCCTCCATTTCCGACGTATGTCCCCCCCTCCCGCCCTGGCAGCGCCCCG
>NW_009242985.1:365620-366912 GCF_000388065.1 Fonticula alba | reverse complement strand
CCCCCCCCCCCCCCCCCCCCCCCCCCCCCCCCCCCCCCCTCGCCATTGCCCGCAGAGTCGCGTTCCCTCGATACCGACCTCAAGACGCTGGTTTACGAGAACTACAGCCGCTTCGTCAGCGCCACCGACACCATTCAGACTGTGCGCTCCCTGCGCCCTGCCGCCGCGCCTGGCCATCGCCCCTTGGCCTTCCCGGCCGTTGCGTGTCCCTCTCTGACCTTTCTACCGGGATCCCTTCCCCTTCGTCTTTGTTCCTTCCCATCCCCCCCGACACACAGCTTCGCGATAATGTCACCCAGATGGATGACGACCTGGTCCGGCTCCGGTCCAGCGTGGAGAATGTCACCGCCCAGGGCGCCCGGGTGACAGCCACCCTGAGCGACGCCCGGCAGAAGATCGGCCGGCTGACGGCCGTCTCCGATGCCCTGACCAGCCTGCAGGTGATCTTCGACCTGCCGGAGCGCCTGCGCCGCAGCCTCGAGCGCGACGCCTTCTCCTCGGTCTTCCGCCAGTACTGCCAGGCGTGCACCATCCTGGCCCAGGTCCGGCGGGTCCACCGGCCCGATGCCCCGGCCTCCGACCCCTCCAAGCAGGCGCGCCAGCGCATCGTCGCCTCCTTCCAGCGTGTGCAGAGCGAGTGCGACGCCATCATGCAGTCGCTCATCCTGCGCCTGCGCCATCGCATGCGCCAGGGCCAGGTACGTTGCCGGGCCCTCGGCCGCCTGGCCCCTGTCTCCCGCCGCCCCGTGCCGGCTGGCTCCTTCCGCGCGCGCGGCCCCGCTGACGCCCTCCCCCCGCCCCGTCCATGGCTCGGTCGCCCTTTGTGGTGCTTCCCGCCCCCGCCCCCGCCCCCGCCCCCGCCCCCTCCGGCCCGATGCAGCTGACCCAGCAGCAGAAGGCCGAGTATGTGCAGCTGATGATGGCCCTTTGCGCGGCGCCGGTGGCCGATGACCAGCATCCCCCGGGCCCGGGGGCCAAGGCCGGCGCCGCCGGCGCCGCCGGCGCCAGCCCCGCGCGCGTGACCGAGCAGCTGTGGAAGTGGCTGCTCCAGAGCGAGGAGGCCGCCTTCCTGAAGATCTTTGCCGACATCACCGGCCGCGCGGTGGATGCTCGGCCGGACGCCGGGGCCGCCGCCTCGCGCAAGGGCGCCGACGCTCGCCGCGGCAAGTCCCGCTCCCAGTCCTCCATCGACACGCCGGCGGCCGCCAGCCCGGAGGGTGCGTCCCCGATGGCCTCCTGCCCTGCGCTGTCCCCCCCCCCCCGATGGGTGTGTGGGTTTGTGGCACATGGGA
>NW_009242985.1:362986-364899 GCF_000388065.1 Fonticula alba | reverse complement strand
CCCCCCGCCCCCGCCCCCCTGGGCACGCGCACGCCGACGCGCGCACAACAAAAACACACAGACTCCCTGCAGCAGCTCCAGTCCGTCTCGCAGAATGCCCTCATCTCGGCCATCAGCGCCGGGCTCAACTCCAGCGACCCGAATGCCCTGGCCCCCGGGACCCTGCTCGGCTTCGTGGGCAACTCCCTGTGCGAGGCGGCCGGCAACCTGCGCGACATCCTGGCCGAGTACTTCGGCAGCGTGGTCGACGACCTGAAGGTCTTCCTCGCCGGCGGCAGCGCCTTCACCCGGCTCCACGGGGAGACCCTCAATGAGACGGTGCAGGCTCGGGCCCGGGCCTTCTGGCCACTCATCGCCATGGAGGTGCGCCGGCGGTCGCAGGGGTTCGCCGACCGCCTGATCGAGCGCCCCCCCACCGCGTCGGCCACCCTGCTGAAGATGGTGGAGAAGCTGGCCGGGCCCCTGGCCGAGCTGGGCCCCGGGCATCCGCTCCTGCGCGGCGTCACCGGCCCCGACGCCGGGGCCGCCCCGCAGCAGCAGCAGCAGCAGCAGCAGCAACAGTACCTGGACAGCCTGACCGAGGCCACGCACGCGGCCCTGCCGCTGGCCCTGGCGCGCATTTGCTCGCTCCTTTCACAGGGCACCGTGGCCCGGTGCCTGGCCATCGTGGCCCGGTCCTTCCAGCCGGCGGAGGCGCCCGGCGGGGCCCCGGTGTCGCCCACCTCCGCCGGGCGCCTGGTCCAGGAGGACCCCACGGCCGGGCTCATGGCCTCGGTGCTGTCGCGCGAGCTCCAAAATGAAGCCGGCTCGCTGGTGCAGATGTACATCGACGCCTGCGGGTCGCTGCTGACCGGGCGCCTGACCGAGGCCCTGGCCGCCCAGTGGCCACTGGTCCTGGGCCTGCCGCTGACCGATGCCCAGCAGGCCCGGCTGCAATTCCAGTCCCCCTACGGGCCGAGCGCCTGCTGGCAGCGGGCCCTCGGCGGGTTGCGTCTCTTCGGCCTGGTGGCCGAGCTGGTGGTCGCCGGGCCGGATGCCGGGGCGCCGGGCCCCGGCAGCGGCCCGGGGCCCGGCCTCGGCGCCTCGTCGTCCGGCCCCGGCGGCCCGGGCGGCCCGGGCGGTGCCGGCATGCCGCGCTCCGGGTCCGGGGCTTCGCTCTCGTCGCTGGCCGAGTCGGCCGGCAATGCGCCCGGCGGCGGGGGGGCACCGGCGGCCACCGGCCCCGGGGCCCGGCCCTTCGGCCACCGCCGCACCGGGTCCCACTCGAGCTTGCACCAGGCCGCGCGCGGGGGCTTCGGCCTCACCCGCGACCGCATGCTCTCCATCGACCGGCTCTTCTCCGAGCGCGTGGACATCTTCGAGCCGGCGTCCGACGCGGCCGGGGTCGACCCCACCCTCGGCCCGGCCGGGGCCGACAGCGCCGCCAGCGCCTTCCCCGATCGGCTGGTCCCCTCGCCAGGGCAGCGCCCGGTCGAGTTCCGGCCCCGGTGGATTGTGGCCGCCCTGGCCAAGCGCCTGCTGCGCGCCGCCTCCGAGGTCATGCGCTTCCAGTGCTCCCTGCGTCCGCGCATGCCGCCGGCCGGCGGCGACCTGCCCGCCTCCGGGCCCATCACCGTCATCGACCCCTTCCAGCAGTGCCAAGTCGACGCGCTCTTTGCCCAGTCCCTGCTCCTGGCCATCCGCGTGGACCAAGCGTGCGTGCCGCGTGCCCCGCATGGGCCCTTCTTCCTGCCGCCCCGCCCGCCCCCCGCCACGCCGGACTCACCTTCCTCCGCCCACCCGCAGCGCCGTCAACCTCATCACCGACTACCTGGCCACCGCGCACTCCCGCTGCCCGGTGGCCCCCCGGCCGCTGGACGACCACCTCATCGAGCGCCTGGTCGAGGACTCCGTCCGGGCCATGGTGTGAAGCG
>NW_009242985.1:361714-362181 GCF_000388065.1 Fonticula alba | reverse complement strand
CCCTGCGCGTCTGTACACGCCCACCCGCCGAGATGGGCAAACAATACACCTCTCTGCCCGTGCCTATTGGAGCGCCGGCATCCGTTGGCATTCGCTGCATGGTATCACGAGACACAGCACGGTCGCCGCGCGGTCATCCGCGCGCCGGGCGATCACGACAGATGCGTTGGCTCCCCGCCAGATGACCACGCACTGTCTGTCGCCGGCCTGCGCGCGCCCGCGAACACACACACGCACGGACCCGGCACCTGGGCCACCCCATCAGGGGGGGGGGGGGCCAGGCAGAGCCCGTGCGTGCTCCGGTCGCGGCCCCTTTTCGCCGGCCGCCTGCGCGCGCACGCAGCCGATGGCTCGCCGCAGGCGGCCTCCTCCCGGGGCGCCATGCCCTGCCAGCCCCCAGTCGCCTGATCGACCGGGCCTTTTCCAGGGGGCGCCCAGCCACCCCGGGCAGTGAGGCCCCCGAGGCA
>NW_009242985.1:354758-360733 GCF_000388065.1 Fonticula alba | reverse complement strand
CCCCGGCCCCGTTGCAGATGAGCGCGCCCTCAGCCACATGAACCGCTCGAGCGAGGCCGATGTCGGGCCGCTGGCATTGGATGGCTCGGCCGATGATGAGCAGATCCGCCTGCGCGAGATCGCCGAGCACCAGGCCCTCATCGCCCGGGTCAAGGCCTTGCGCGCGGAGAAGGAGCTCCGGGACAAGGCCCAGGAGGCCGCGCGCGCGCGTGTCCACGCCGCCGCCGCCGCCGCCCAGGAGGCCGCCGAGGCCACCGCCTGAGAGCCGCGGCCTTCCCACTGTGCGCCGCTACCCCGCTCGCCCGCCGCCGCCGTGCGCCTCTTTTTCGCGCCTCGGCCGCCCCCCCCCCCTCCCCTCCCCTACCCTCCCCTTCCGCCGCACCTAGACGCCCCTTTGCTGCCCCCCGGCCCATAATACATGTACATAGAATCTCCCTCCCGGTCCCTGCCCCCCCCCCCGTCTCTCTCTCTCTCTCTCTCGCCGCGCTGCTAGGCACACCCCTCCACTCGCCCACGGCCATAAGGCAGGCGGCGCAACATGCCCCATGCACAGCACCATGCACGCCGCCCTGTGCTCGGGGGGACCCCGCCCTCACCTGTCCGCTCAGGTGGCCTCGACGTGTGGCAGGCCCACGCCCCACCGCCCTTTCCCAACCTGGGCCCCCGGGCCTGTACACATGCCGCCCCCCCGCTCGGTTCCCCGCTTTCTGTGGTATATTGGAAGCACACGCACGCACGCACGCACGAACGCACGCACGCACGCACGCACGCACGCACGCACGCACGCACACACGCTGCAAGCGGGGTGTGGGACAGGGGGAAGGTGTGGCGCACCGCCGCGCCGCCCGTGCGCCGCCAAGAGAGCCCCTCTCTTTCTCTCTGTCTCCCGGCCATGAGGGGACGCGCGCACGCACACACGCACAGGTGGCGACGCGCGCGCGCGCGCGCGAGGCGCTTCGGGCGCGGGGAAAATGCCGCCCAATCACGCTAGGCGCCCCCCGCCCCGATGTTCCCTGCGCGGCCGGTGCGCGGCGCTTCCTTTCACCGGCCGCCACCTCCCCGCCCGGCCGCCCGCCGGCTCACATCAGGGCGACTCCGGCAGGCGCGGGGGCTTCGGGTGCGCCAGCGTGGCCTGGCCCAGGAACTGGTTGTTGCTGCGCATGACGTCCGTGCCCTTGGGCAGGAAGGTGCTTTGCGGCGGCTGGAATGCGTGCGGCGAGGGCAGGCGCTCGCGGTCGTTGAGCTGGTTCCGCGGCAGGTCCTTCTTCATGGCCCGGTGCAGGGCGGCCAGGTCCTTGTCCGTGAAGGCCACCCCGTTGATGGTCTTCGTGTCGGCCATGGTGTCGTGGAACTGCCCGGGGTAGTTCTGCTGCTGCCGGGCGGCGGCCGCCGCCGCCGCCGCCGCGGCGGCCTGGGACCCGGCCATGGCCGCGCGCCCGCCGTCGTTCATCTGCTGCTGCTGCTGCTGCTGCTGCAGCGTCGGGGGGCCCGCGGCCGGGATGGGCTTCGAGGGGCCACTGCCGCTGCTGTTGCCGCTGCCACGCAGCGGCTGGTACCCGTCATATGGCTCGACGGCGTCGCGCACATGGCGGTGCTCGACGGTCTTCGGCCGGAGGCCGTGCAGGTGCGGATCGCTGTCCGGCGCGCCGCCGGCCCCGGGCCCCCGGCCATTGTACGCGTGGCCGGTGGGGACCTGCTGCATGAAAGCCTGCTGCTGCTGCTGCTGCTGCTGCTGCTGCTGGTATGGCTGCTGGTATTGCAGCGCCTCGGCGCGGGGGCTGATCGGCGGCGAGGCGCCGGACGCCTCGTCATCGCCGGTCCGCATCGGCGCCATCGGCCGGGGGAGGAAAAAGTCCCGAATCGTCTGAAGGGGTCTGAAGCCGGACATCTTTGCACGGGTGTGTTAGCGCTTCGCGTCACGCAGGCTCTGCCGGGCGGGGGGGGGGGGGGGGGGAAGACCTGCCATGCTTCCGGCGCCGTGGCTCCTTCCTCCTCCCTCCCCGCTGTCCCCATGCCGAGCGTGACACGGAGGCCCGCGCGTGTGTGAGGCCGGCGGTCCACACGCCGGGGGGGCCTCCGGCTGGCCTTTGGGCACAGGGAGCCCTGGACGCGGGAGAGCCCCGCCCGGTCCCCCCGCGGGCTGGGAAGAGCCTCACTCAGTTTCGGGAGGGGCGGCCGCGAGGCGAAAGGATGAAGGAGGCGGAGCGCGGAGGTAGGCGTGTGGATTGGGTGTGGATGGGCGCGCGTACCTTTACCTTCGGGCTGAAAGAGCAAATGTGACAGAATGGTCAAGGGGGGAATGTGTTCGAGAGTCGTGTTGGAGGGGAGTAGGAGGTAATCCAGGGGCCGCGCACAGCCCCTGGGACGGGCACCCCGCCGGCTGAAGAGTCCCCCGCGTCTCGCCCCCCCCCCCCCCCGCTCCCCACACGGGTGTGTGTACACCGCGTGCGGCGCTCTCTGTGGGGCCTTGTGTGTCTTGTCGCCGCCCGGCCGTCCCCCCGGTGCCTGCCCCTCCCCATCCCCACGCCGGGACACAGGAGGGACGCATTTGTTCCGGCAACCCCCGGCCTGTGTATGTTCCCCCCCCCCCCCTGCCTCTCTGGACACTGGGACGCGCCTCCTCTGCACCCTTGCCAACTTCGGGCAAGTGGGCAGGCACATATACACACACGCACACATGTACGCCGCGCCCCCGCGTGCGCCCCCGCCCCGGCGGTAAACACGCCCTTCAGTATACAGGCGCGCTCCAACGGGCTGGCCGCGAGCGCGCATGCTGTGTGTGTTAGTGTTTCTGGCTCCTCTCGTGCACACATGGATCGCGGGATGGCGCGGCGCGCTACAGCAAGGGCGGGACGCCCACCCGCCACCAAGCCCCCCCTCGGCGATGGTACACATGGCACCTCCCCCCCCCCCCCGTACACGCGGCCAGGCCGCTGGGGGGCGCCCGCACACCAAGCCCACCCACCGGCCCCCGGCCCCCCTCCGCGGCGCCCCCCCCCCCCCCCCACCGGCCCGCGCGAGCCCCCCCCCCCCCCCCCCCCCCCCCCCCCCCCCCCCCCCCCCCCCCCCCCCCCCCCCCCCCCCCCCCCCCCCCCGGCCCGCACGTACACACACTCGACCGGACACGGCCGGTCCTCAGACACACATCGGGAAATAGTCCACAATGGCCTGGCGCGGGAAGCGGGACGACCAGGTCACGTGTAGTTGTGGGCTATGTCTCCGCGGGGCCCGGCATCCGCCCCGCCGCCGGTTGGGCGAAAGTGCCCGGCCCATGCGCATCCAGCCCTGGCCCATGCGCATCCAGCAGTCCCCCCCCCCGCGCCGCGCACACACACACACACACACCACACACATGCACACAGGATTGGCCCCGGGGGAAGCCCCGTCTTGCCTCCTCTTGGACCCGCCGCCACCCGCGGGTGATGCCGGTATCGGGCATGGGGAAATTCGCAATGTGGCATCCCCCTCGCGGGGCGCCCCCCATGCTCCCGCTGTCCGATGCACTGTGTCGCGGCAAAAAAAGACTGTTGCGCTCGCCGAGCGCGGGTGGCTGCGGCAGAGCGCCCCACCCCGGGCCGGTGCATTGTCTCTTCGCGCGCAACGGCCCCCGTCCCTCTGACCCCGGTCGCCGCCCCCTGCCCATCCCCGCTGCAATTGCCCTGCGCGGTCTCCCCATGAAAGAGGGGCCTTTCCCGCGCGGCTCTCCTCGGCAAGGGGGCCATCAAAAATCACAGACTCTCTCGGGGCGAGAAAAAAAAGATCTTGCCCTTTATTCAAATATGGCCCCCCCTCGCGCCAGAATCAACCCTGGCACGCTCCCGGCGGAAAGCCCACACACCAGTGCCCACGTCGCACAGGGGGGGCCCCCCACTCTCGCATACTCTGTGTCCATCCTGCGCGCCTCCACAGCCTGGAAAGCTGACCACGCCTCCGGCCCCTCACGCACGCCCCCTTCCGCGCCCGCGCCCACCCTTGGTCGGGTCTTTCTTGTGTGCCCGGGGACACCGCGCCCGGCCAGACTTTCACGGCACGCGCCACACCCAGATGCGGGAGGGGGGGGAGGGATGCAGGCTCCCCCTCACGCCTCCCCCACCGGGACATCCCTTGGCTGTCTGTGCTGCGGCACGGAGGGGAGGGCAGGGCCGCACACGCGCACGGACCAGGCGCCGCTCCACTCACTGAGCCATGGGGGCGAGCACTCCCCCGCCCGCTGGGTGTGCGGCGCTGCGTTGCTCGCCCTCTTGGCGGTGCGCGAAAATAAAAACCATAAAAGGGCACCCCCCACCGCGCGCGGTCGTCATGCCCCCCCCCGCGCGCTCCCGCAACACTGCCCGTGGCGAATCGCGCATGAATAAAAAGAGACACAGCCCCAAAGCCATGTGAAAGGGAGAGAGGGAGAGGGTGTATTTCTTCCCCGGGCATCCGCCGAATTAAAAAATAGGCAGAGAGAGCGAGGCGCGACCGGCCGAGGGAGAGGTCCATCCCCCCCACCCGGGCGGGGTCCCCGCCCCTTGGTTGGCGAGGCATCGCCTTCATGCCCGCCCACTCACGCGGTGAGAGCGCGCGCGCGTGTGCGCCCCCGGGGCGCGGCACACGCTCGCACCGCGTAGCAAGAGATGAGATAGCAGGTCAGACTCACACACACGCACACACACGCACACACACACGCCACATCAAAAACGCACACCACTTGGGGGGGGGGGGGGGGGGCGAGGGAACCCGGGCTCAAAGGGTGGTCCCTCTCGCGGGGGGTGGAGGGGGGGGGGGGGAACAACACGCACGTACTGGGAGAGCGTACCTGCTCTTGCATGGGACCGGGCCGTCTTTGCCGACCCCGCATATCCACCACACGGTGGGGCGGCGCGCTGATCGCGCATGGCCATACCCCCCCCCCGTGGTCGTCTGTATCTGTGCACCGCCGCCGTGCATATATAATAATAGTATGACGATGTGTCACGTACAGCGCCTCTTACTTTCTCTAAAAACACAGCGCGTGCTTGTATGCTTCTCTTTTGGCCGTCCCTTGTCTCACCACCGGGGAGCCGCCCGACGGGAGGAAGCCAGCTCAACGGGGGGACTTTCGCCTTTTTAAGCAGCGCTCTCCCCACTCCCCGGGGGGGGGGGGCGCGGCCGATGGTGCATTTGGGAGGTTTCTAGAGAGAAGGCTCTGAGAACTGGCCCGGGGGAGCGCGCGCGCGTGCCGCACACAAGTCTCTGCCCGGAAAAAAAAAAACCCTGTCCCGAACAAGAGAAAGACCTCTTATCATGGCCCATCCCCCTGCAGAGCCGCGGGGGGCTCGCGGGCCGAGCAGCAGTAGTGGCGCGCAAGGGAGGGGTGTGGGGGGGGGGCTCTGCCTCCTTTAGGGAGGCCGGACCCTGGGGGCCCCCCTCACACGCCCGCCTCGCGCCGCCGCCACACGCCCACGCCTCCCCTTTAACCACACAAAGCGTGAGGGAGAGGGGGGCGGGAGGGCTGCGGTCAGCCCCCACAAGCGGGCCCCCGTGTGCGCGCGCGCGAGCAAGTAGAAATGGAGAAGAGTTCCGGCGCCGCAGGTTTGCATGTACACACCCCAGACGGAAGGTAATGCTTTACGGTTTTGAGGGCCCTGTGTCTTTCCTTTTCTTCTGGCGACGCGCGCACACAGGCGCACGAGAAGAGATGGGGGGGGGGAGGGGGGGGGGGAGGTCGAGAGAGTGCCCCCACATGCGGGAACACCATGCGCTCCCCGCATGTGCAAAACAGTCTCTGCGCCCTGAGAGTGCCTGCTTTTTTCCGCCGGAGAGTGAGAATCCGGAATGTCCGCCCTCTCCTGAAAGGCCCCACACGCTTTCCCTCTCGCCGGTGCAAGGGGACGGGGCGCTTCCCGCACAGAAGCAGGGCGCACGGCTCCTTCCCCCATTACACTTTGCGCGTGGCGAGGGGAGAGGAGGAGAACGCGGGGCGGCACGAGCAAGGATGGGGCGCGGGGGGGGGG
>NW_009242985.1:353734-354573 GCF_000388065.1 Fonticula alba | reverse complement strand
GGGGGGGGGGGGGGGGGGGGGGGGGGGACGCACCCACACCCACGCGTTGTGGCGGTTGGGACGCGCTCCTCTGGAGAAGTGTGTGGGGTAAAAGGCGGGAGATGGGGACGAGGAGTGCGCCACGGCAGATATGGTGGGCTTCTTCCATGGCGCCTCGTAATCTCCCACACGCCACTTGGGACCTGCTTCTCCTCCTCCAGCGGCCGCGTGTGGTGCAGTGCTGTGTGCAGGGGGGGTGGGGGGGGGCATCATCCGCGGCGCGTACGCGAGCGCGAGCGGCGCTGCTGCGCCGAGGCATGCCCTGACACACTGCTGCTGGCCACCGCCCTCGTCGGGCTCCAGGATGGTCTCTTCAGGCCTGCCGACGTGTGAGCCGCCGCCGCAGCCCCCCACGTATTCACGTATGCGCACGCCTTAAAAAAAAAGGGCGCGCACGGGGGGGGAGGGGGGGGGGGGCAAATGCTCCCGACACACTGGCAGTTTTCATGCAGATAGCGTGTGCACAATTACCGCGCATAGAGAATACACGCGCGCACGGACACACACACGCACGCACGCACACTACGCGAGTGGGGGGGGGGGGGGGGCGCGTTGTTACACTGCCGCCACTCTCTCGCGGGGCGTGGCGCGGGTGCGTCTCCGCTTGCACAGGTGGTGCTCGATGTGCCCTCTCCAGGAGGAGAGCGCAGGCATCGGTCACGCCGCTATCCGAGACCAATCCCTGGGAGACGCCGCTCACGAGGGGGCACGCACACATACACATGGAGACACGGGCACGCACACGCGCGCGCAAATACTGGGAGAGGGGGGGGGGGAACAACACGCACGTACTGGGAGAG
>NW_009242985.1:352131-352727 GCF_000388065.1 Fonticula alba | reverse complement strand
GGGGGGGGGGGGGGGGGGGGGGGGGGGGGGGCGTGTGTGCTCTCTGAAGAAGCACCGCGCCGTCTCTTCCCCCCCATCCGCGCGACAGCATCAACAGCATTTTCACATGGGGGAAAAAATGCCGCCTCTCACACACCACCGGCGCGGGCCACTTTCATCTTCGTGTGGACCGGGGGGGGAGGAATGAACATGTGTCGTTGTGCAGGGAGAGCGTAGGGCTGTGGTCGTTACATACACACACATGCACACACATACACACCTGGCATGACCTCTCGTTGAGAAAGAGAGAGAGAGAGAGCTCAGCTTCACCGGGGCGAAGTCCTCCTCCTGCCCCCACCAACACAGACGATCATCTGCCTGCGGCGCAGGTGCCCTCTCCCCCACTCTGCGGACCGCGAGGCGGCGGCGTGCCGCACCACCATCCTCCCCCCTCCCTTTGCACATACACGCACACTCCCTATGTGCGTTCCTTCGCGGCCCCGCCCGAGAAAGAGGATCCGCCCCAAGAGGGGCGGCCACCTCCATCCGGCGGGACACGAACTGCAGGAGGCCAGCATCCGGGAAGTGTGCTGTGCGCGAGCGAGGGGGGGGGGGGG
>NW_009242985.1:351408-352045 GCF_000388065.1 Fonticula alba | reverse complement strand
GGGGGAGGGTGTCTCTGCTCCCCGTCTTCCCCGTGCGCGAGCACCAGATGCTAGAGGGGGGAGCGACGCAGGATGGATAAAAGGGGGGGAACACTGGCGAGAAATCCGAAGCATGTGTGTGTGTGCGCGCGCGTGGTGCATTGAGGCGGTTCGCGCGCACATGCACAGCACACAGCCGAGACGCGATTCCCCTCGCAGAGAGAGGGGGTCTCTCTCCCCGGGCCATTTCTTCCTTCGGCCGCCGTCACACAGACCACACTGCGCCGCATGTACACATGCAGAGAGACACATGGCGACGACGCACACACGCGGTGAGATCGGGCTTCTTCCTCTCCCTGGTCAGTTTGGCACTGGGGAGGGGGGGGGAGGAGGAAGCGCGTGCGCGCAAAGGGGCGGTCCACCCGCGCGGGGGAGAGGTGACGGCGAGAGCGAGCGACGAGAGAAGTACCATGCAGGGGCGAGAGAGCTGGCTGTGGCTGTCTCTCCGCACCTCGGGCGAAGGGACCCACCACATGCACGCGGAAAAGGGGCGCGTGGCGCCCGACGCAAATACTCATATGCGCGCGCGCGCTTAGGTCCTCCTCCCTTTTATTCATGCACACACGCACGCATACACAGAGGCAGGGGGGCGCGCGGG
>NW_009242985.1:341818-351398 GCF_000388065.1 Fonticula alba | reverse complement strand
GGGGGGCGCGCGGGCGGGGACGGGGCGCGAGACGGAGTCACTTGATGGGCTTATCCCTGCTCTTTGCTGCACTTTACCGCGTGCGCGCGGGGAAGTGTGTTCTCCCCCGACGAATGCGCCACCCACTTGGGAGACCATCATGCGAGCACGCACATGAGATGGCACACTCGCATTAGCATCTCCCCCCCCTCCCGGAGTCCCGGACGACGGTGCGCACGCTGATGCCTCTTCTCCCAGGGGGGATGCCCCCTTTTTTCAAAGGGGCATTTCCGGGTGGGCGACGCTCCAGCGTGCGACGCGGGGAGGGGGGGGGGGGGGTCTTTCTGTCCGCCGAGATATCAAGAGGAAGAGGGGGAAGGCGAGAGCGCGGTCAAAAACCAGCCTTTTGCCGCACAAGGGGAGGCGGCGGGCGGCACTGTGCGCCCCCATGCCGGCGGCCGTCTCTTGTTGTCCCTATCCCGCGTGCGCGCATCTCCCCGCGCGCCCTCGACAGCACGCACAATCGGTGTGCTTGTTCGTGGGCCGCGCGTGTGACCGTCTCTCCCCCCGTGTACATCCCCCTCTTCCGCCATACCTCACACCAATCTGGCCCTAGAGAATGGGCACAGGGCTGCTGTGATAAGGGGGGACAGTGAGATATGCACGCGGAGCGAGAGATGTAGGGCGAGGAGGGGGGGGGGGGGGGGGGGGGGGGGACGGGAGGCGCGCGCGCAACCAGGGCGCGAAGAGGGGCGAAGCATGGAGTCTCTGCTGGCGGGGCTTTACTTTCCCCCAAGGGGGGGCGCGGTGGGCGGGACATGAGGCGCACAGAGCGGGAGCACCCTTAAAAAACAAAGGGGAGGAACTTTCCTCCCTCTTTGGTGAGTTTATTTTTTCCGTGGAGGTCGCGGCGTCAAGGGGACACACAAGGGGGAGCGCGCGGTGGCGGCGGCGGCGCGGCCAGGATCGGGAGAGGGCCGGCAGGACGCGCGTCCGGTGCCGAGAGAAGGCACCGCGCATCCGCGATCTGCTTCGGAATATGAAGGGGTATCCCGTATGCCTCGCGCGCACGCGCGCGCTGCGTACATCATCCCCCACAGGAGGGGTGAGATGGAGGGGAGCGCAGACATACCGCGGCGCCGGCTTTCCCTCTCTCTCGCCAGCTTGCTTTTGTGCTCCCCCGCCAGAGGGGGGGAGGATCTACCCAACCACACACATGCGGGGGGTGAGAGGCCGTCGCGCCTGGCGCAAGAGCAAGCCATGTCCCCAGCCTCTCCACGGGCGGGAGGGCAAGGGGGGGGGGCACCATGCCTTATATACATCACACACGCTCACAGGCGCGATGGGCGAGGGGGCGAGCGAGGGGGGAGTACAAAACACGCACACACACACACACCTCCACGCAGGGAGGGGGGGTATATCGTTACGCAATGCGCGTGGTGCGTCAAGGGTTGCACACCGCCGCCGTGAGAGGGCGCGCACACGCCCCCCACCAGGACGACCAGCGGGAGAGCGCGAGGGAGGAGGGGTCCCCGCCGGGCGAAAGAGAAGCCGCCACAGGGCGCGCGGCGGCCCTCTCTCCCCCCACAGTCGCCAAAGCAGGAGAGCACACATGCATTGCCCCTTCCCAGGCTCGCGGCGCGGCAGAACACACGCGGACGGGGCCGCGCGCACATCCGCGCGAGCCACAGTCACAAAGAGAGGGGCACAATGGGACAGGGGGACAGTGGGAGGGGGGCGGCAGGGGAGAGATCCGGGATCGGGAGCCGCGCGCGCGCGCGCGCGACAGTGTCCGGGGAGACGAGGGGGAGCGCATTCTCGTGCGGGCGGGACATGTGTACATCCCCCCGCAAGGGGAGAGATGCTCCACACACACACACATGTGTGTGGGGATGATGCACACCCCCCTTGCGGGGGAGGGGGGCTTTGTTTCCGTCCCCGCGAGATACACGACATATCTACACGCGCATACACACATGCACGTACCCAGGTTCACACACATCAATGCACGCGCACAGGCATGCACGCACGCGCGCAAAAAAAGCCAACCAAAGAAGGAGGGCGCCCCGCCCCCCAACGAATGCGTGCGCGCTATTTTGTGCACGGCGGCGGGGATCTCAGCGCGGCGGGGGCAGGCGCGGCGTGAACAGCATGAAGCGCGAGAGGGAGGGGGAAGAGAAAGGCGAGGCCTACGCGCGCCCATGCGCGCATGCATAGACAGTGTTGCAGGGAGGGAGGCGCGTGCGCACTGGGGGACAGGGCGGCGCGCGCCGGCGGCGGCGGCCGAGGGAGTGTCGGGCAGGCTCATTCGCGCTGCTGCCGCCACCCACGGGCGCCCTTGGCCGGAGAAAACTCCGCACTCCCCCCGCACGCTCTCTCGGCATGCACGCACATGCGTGGGTCACCTCGGACCCCTCTTCCGCCCCACTCTGTCGGGACTCACACACGCACACGCTTTGCACACACCCCGCGTGCTTTCTCGCGCTCGCGGATGTGCGCGCGCGCACGCACCGAAACACGGAGGGGCAAAATGCGCCGCCTCTTGGAGGGCTTATCTATACGCACACACGCGCGCGCGACCTGTGTGTGCGCGGCATATGTCGTCCGCGGGTGAGCGCGCTCTGCTTGCGTGCACACGCCCCCACCCACCGGGGAGGGCGAGACACGCATACACGCACATGCACGCATGCGCACACATGATATGATGTGTGCGCGCCGCTGGATGCTACACCTTTCTCGCTCATCGGAGGGGCCGGGCGCGCTCTCACAGGAAAGAGCGGGAGCGTGCGCCGCCACCCGCTCCGCTTTCTTTCTCCAGTCCAGATACACACACACACTGTCGCCGCAGCGCGCCTCTCCGTTTTTTTCGCCGGCACGGCCTTCTTTGAGCATGCGCGCACGCGAGCGCGCATGTGCCGCGCGGGCCTCCGAAGGGAGCCCGACACGCAGAAGGCAGCGACACGGCCAGGAGAGAGCGGGGGGGCTGGGCGCATGTGTGCATGTGTGAAGGGGGAGAAGAGAGGGGGGAGGGAGGCGCGATACACTTGGCGCTCGCTGCTACGCTGCTGAGCACATGCAGGAGACGTGTGTATGGGGGCGTGTCTCTCGCGGCTGCCCCCCTGCTTCTTCGGCGGTCCTATCGTCGTCTTCGCCTCGCGCGTCTCTTCCGGGGGGGGGGGGGGGGGGGGGGGGTGCACCACCCCTGGCCTCTTTCCCCCTTCAATGGGGGGTTTTACGGTCTCGGCATCGGGAATCCCCCCGTCGTGAACTGAAAGAGCATTCCCCCGCGCCTCATTTTTGCCCCGGCCGGGCTCGCCTTTGTCCTTTTGGTCGATCCTGCCGCATGCGTCACTCGGATGGCACGCGCATGGGGCACACACACACACACGCGCGCACGCGCCATCATGCCCCGCATCTTCTCTCCGGGCGCCCGCCTTTTTATACAAGGGAGGGGACACACTCTCGGACAAGATGCTGTGCATGAGATGGGCCACACGGGGGTGCGCGCCGTCATGACGCGCGCGCGTGCAACGAGCCGCCGCGCGTCTTGGCTCGACGCAGGGGAAAAGGGCCAGAAGGCCAGGCAAGAAAAGGGAAGGAGGGGGATGCGCGCTTGGACACGAAAAAAAAAAGGGCGGATCTCTCAGCCGGCAGACTGAGCGCAAAAAAAGAGGCCACGCGTCCCATGGCGGCGGCGCGCGCACGGTCCCCTTTTCAGGGGAGCCCCTGCGCTTCCGCCGACATGTTCTCGCCCGAAAAAAGACCGGAGAAGCAAAAGACCGAGGACACAACACGGGGCCGAAAAAAGGGCGGCGCGCGCGTGATGGCGGGGGGGGGGGGGGGGGACCCCCCCCCCCCCCCCCCCCCCCACCGCCCCCCCCCCCCCCCCCCCCCCCCGCACCAAGCCCCCGCAGCGGGGGGGAAGATCCGCGGCCCCAGGGGCTCCTTCTCTCCGGCATGGGCATGCATCCGTCGCCGGTACGCAGGGGGCCGGTTCCCGTGATGCTGTGGGTGTGTTGTACCATTATTCTTCCTGGTCCCCTTTGCTTTCAACGTGCTTGGGCTTTTTATTTTTGTTGTCTTACTAATGCTCCCAGGCGTAGGTGGTTTCGTGCGTGCGTGCGTGGGTGCCGTCTCGCATGCCCGCGGCGGGGTGTGTGGCGGGGGGGGGGGGGGGGAACCCTCCCCCCTCCCCGGCCCACACGGATCCGCCGGCACAAGTCGGTGCCTGTCGTTGCGCGCGACGAGGCGCACGCACGCGCGCATATGTTCTCCCATGCGCGCATATCTCTTCTATGACACCTGCGCGCGCCAGCTGCTGTCCGGCCATCGCACCACCACATGTGTGTGGTGGGCGGGGGCGGCGGGCGAGCCTTATTGCCCTCCCGCTTTTTGGGGCCAGCGCAGCACATGCGCGCGGTCCTCTTCTCCTGCGGAGGGGGAGGGAGGAAGCGCAGCGGGCAGCTCTCGCGCACAGTGAGGCGCGCGCCGCATCGCTCGCTCTCCCTTCCTCCTCAGAGCATGGGGGGGAAAGGGGCGCACTTTGATCCCTGCGCGCTTGTGTGTGTCGGGGGGGGAATTGTCTTTTTCCGCAGGAGGGGAGAGTGGGAAAAAGCAGGGGGGGACCACCACGGTATCCCTTTTTCTTTTTTTGGCTGTCCCCTCCCCCGGGGGGAAGGAGAGATGCCTGTGGGGAGAGAGGAAGCAGGGAAAGGGGGGAGTGGGGGGAGAGGCCTTTCTCTGAGCGCGTCTCTCTGCGTTGTCTCTGGGGAGAGGGGACATTTTGAGGCGTCCCCTCTCTTGCCCAGGTCCAACGCATGGAGAGAGAGAGAGAGAGAGAGAGAGAGAGAGAGAGAGAGGGCGGCACTGGCTCTGGCTGCTCCCCCCAGGCAGGGGAGGGGGCAGGGTGTTTGCCTCTCTCTCCCGATGAGGGAGAGGGGAGAGAGGACAGAAGGGAGGAGGAGGGAGAGGGAGACACAACAAGGTGTGTTTTTGTGTTCTGCCTGTGAAGGCCATCTTCTGTGGGTGTTTATTCCGCCCCGATGGGGCTTGGGCCTTTTTTGAGGGGGGCGCATTACATGTAGTACACGTAGTACACGGGGGACACATGAAAGCCATGTGCGTGTTGTTCCCCGCGCCGTCTCTGCTCCTTCCCTTTCGGGCTTTTCCCCTGGCACACACACGCGCGCTTGGGGAGAAGAGACACCGAGCGAGGGAGAGAGGGAGAGAGGATATCGCGAGGGGGGCACACGGAAGATCCCGCGTGACTTGCGCCACCCCCCGCAAGGAGCGAGGGGGAGAAGAACAACCTGACAAAAGAGGAGGGGGCCACGCACGGTCCCCCGGGGGTGGGATGCGTGAGAGCGAGGGTAGAGATACGCACGTTGGCTGTGGGGGGGAGGAGCATTCTCGGGGGAGTGTGGGGCGTGTGGGGTCTGGGGGGGGGCGGGGCGGCGCACACGCAGAGGCCTCTGCACGTATGTTTACACACGCACACAAGCATATGCGCGCACGCGCACACACACACACACACACACACACGTACACACATCCTCAGACATGCCGCCCCTCACGGTGCGTACTACACACACACACGCACGCACGCGGAAGTCGGACGGTGGTGTTTTGCCACACACACACAGGCAGATACACTCTGTGGAGATGGGGGGTTATGTGAAGAGAGAGTGGTATGTGGGGGGGGGAAGAGACGGGCCAGCGCGGGCAGGGGACGCTGTTCGACGAGTGTGCGGTGCGCGCGCATCCCCCCTGACAGGGGGTACGTACACACACACACACTCACGCCGGATGTCCTCTGCCAGCGTTTGGGTCTGGGCCGTCCATATGGGGGGGGTCGCAGTCCACACACGCTCAGGGAGCATGCGTGCTTACACACAGTGTGCTCCACACACAGGCAGCTGTCTCTCTGCCCACACACGGACGCGGGGGGCGTGTATGCCGCCGTCCTGCCACCCGCCGAGGACCGGGGGTGGCTGGAAGGGGGGGCGACGCCTTTCCCCCTGTCACGCGCTCAGCCGTGAACGTATCCGTCTTTTGGGCAGACACACTCAGGCACGTACGCACACACATGCACACACCACCATTGGCGTGTGTATGTATATCACCGGAGCCCCGTTTCCATCATAGAGAGAGGGGGGATAGGGGCAGGCGGTGCCGTGTACGCGCGTGCGCGCGCACTAGAGAGCACGGGGAGACCAGGGAAAAGGCGAGGGGGAAGCCGGCGGGTGTGAGAGAGGGAGAGACATCACACAGAGGGGGGGGAGGGGGGCGAGAAGGCCTAGAGACAGGCGTTACTCATGTCCCCTCGCCGCCGCTTAGCGCTGCTGGTGCTGCTGCTGCTGCTGCTGCTGCTGCTGGGCCTGGGCCTGGGCCCGGGCGGCAGGCTGCTGCTGCTGAGCGGACTGGGCAGACATGGCCTGGCCACGCTGGGCCTGGGCCGCGCCGCGCTGCTGCTGCTGCTGCTGGTGAGCAGGGGCGGCGGCGTTCACCCGGGCACCGGCCGAGTGGGCGCCGGCGGCACCCTGCTGCTGCTGAGCCGAAGCATGGAACTGCTGCTGGGCAGCGGCACCCTGCTGCTGCTTAGGCAGCTGCTGCTGCTGGAGGTGGGCGCCCGGCGGGCACTGAGCACCGGCCTTCTGAGCCTGGGCCTGGCCCGGGGGGCAAGCGGCGGCGTTCTTTTGGGCACAGGCCTGCTGCTGCTGCTGGCCCTTTTGGGCGCAAGCCTGCTGCTGCTGGTTCTTCTGGGGCTGCTGGTTGGCCATGATGAGAAAAGTGTACGGTAGTTTGGGGGGAGGCTGAGGAAAAACTCAAAAATACTCTTTTCGAATAGTACACCGCCCAAGCGTGGGAGTACACGATACACACACAGAGGCACACACGCGTGCGCGCATCCGCACAGCCCCAGACCACACACACACACACAGACCGGCACACAGATGGACACACAGGCACACACCCATGATGGGGACACACCATAGGGTGTGGTGTGGCCGTGTGACGGAGGGGGCGCGAGAAAGGGGCGGAGACGGACACACGGTGGAGAGACGTGACGTCGACGATGGGGAGGGGGGGGGGGACGGGCGCAGGGGGTGATGTGGACGGCGGGGCAATGTGTGCGTGTGGGGCAGCGAGGAGGAGGAAGACGGAGCAGTATGCACGGTGGGGGGAGGAGGGGAGATGTGTGTGTGTGGAAGGGGGACAGGTCGTAGCGTAGGCGAGACCACGATGACGATGATGACGATGATGGCGATGATGACGATGCCGTAGAGAGAAGCGTTGAGACACACGATCACACGCGGCCACGGCGGCACATGTGGGTCCGAGCGAACGCGCACAGCGGCGACCGACGCGCAGCGCAGGACAGAGAAAGAGAGAGCGCCGGAAGTGCGGGGTCCCACGTACACGCACACGCACACACATATGCGCGCGCGGAGGGGCCGGCGGGGCAAATGTCACCCCCCCGGGCGGGAGCCAGAGGACGAAGACACGACGGGGGGTGGGACAAGGCGCGGAAGAGGGGGATTTCCCAAGGGCGGGGGTTCGTGCAAAGACACACACACCAAGGGCGCCACACCAGGCATCAACGCACGCAGGCGCACACACAATGCGCGCGCACGTGTGTGGCGCCGCATCGGGGCGACAACACCGCGTCACACCAGTGGGTCCCCCCGAGGGAGCGGAGGAATCGGTCCCAGGGGTGCGCGAGCGCGCACGTGCGTGACGAGGGCACACGCGGCGCAAGCGGCGCACATACACACACACACACACACGCAGACACACAACACACACGCACACACACACACACACACGGCCACCATACGCGCACAGACCGAGTGCACACACGCGGGCGAGGGTATGGGGGAGGGGTGAAGGGGGTTGAGAGAAGATCCATCACGCCGCGATCCATGTATGTGTGGCGATTGATGATGTGTCGGAGAGGGGGGTGCGCAGCAGTGCGCAGGGGAGAGAGATCCACAGAGAGAGGGAGACGCGCGGTGTCGCCGAGGATGGTACACACGCACGCGTGCACATGCGTGCGCGGCGGCGAAAAAGCACGGGTGTGTGGGGCGGCGCGTGTGGTCGCGAAGACCGAAGCACGGAACACACATAACCCGAACAGGAGTAGCCGGGCAGACAGGTCCGGTCCGAAGGTCCAAGTCCGGTCCGAGAGAGGGGGAGGGCAGGCGCGGCCCGGGTGTGGGAGCAAGGAGGAGTGGGGCACACCACCGAGAAGGAGAGCACACACACACACATGCGCGCACACGGCGGCGCCGCACACGGGTTTGCACACCGACCGGGGACCACCGCGCGGGGGGTGAGCGGTGCGCGCATACGCAGGCGCGCGCGGCACACGCACAACCGGCAGTCCGACGGGCGGGCAGGGGGGGGGGGGGGGGGGGGGGGAGAAACAGGCGGCGCGGGACGCGTGGTACGAGGCACGGATGGAGGGGCGCGACACGCGCACATATATGCATATCCACATCATATGCGCGCGCGTGGGTCCCACCAGAAAAAACACACCCCCGGAGACGCCGGCACCGGGTGGGCAGATGGGAGGGCCAGAGGGGCGGCGAGGAGCGGGAAGCGGGGAGGTTCGTGGCGTGCACGTTCAAAGACACACACACATACACACCCCGGGCAGCAACGCATCCGCACATGGTCCCAGGTGCGCACACAAACCGGTGAACAGGCGCGGCAGGGGCGTGCGCACGCACACACGCACGCACGCGCACGCGTGGCCAGGCGCACGCGCGCCGGGCGGACAGGTTCACACGCGGGGAAGAACGAACGGGCACGTTACATCACACGCACGCACGCGCGCGGCAACGGCGGCGCGGCAAATCAGAGGATGACGCAAGGCAAGGAGAGGGAGGAGCATGCAACATCCCCCCGCGCGGCAACAGCGGCGCGCGTGAGGAACCCAGAAGGCGCGCGCGTTCGCGGGACACGCGCACATGGCGGCCGATGGCGGCGTGGACAGAGGAGGAGACGACGACGGGAGGGGAGACACCAAGACGAAAGAGAGAGGGAAACACAACGGTGAACCCGATGGGGGTGTGATCGACGACGACGACGACGGAGCGCAGAGACCAGGACCCAACCCAACACACACACACACACAACACACGCACGCACGCACACGGGAGCGCGCACGCGCGAGGGAGGGGCGGGGGGGGAGGGAGATTGGTCAGTGTGTACGCACACCAGGGGGGGGAGGTGGGGCAAACGTACATGAGCCACCACACACACACACACACCACAGGCATACACACATCATGGACCACACGCGCACGCGCGCCGTCGATGACACACCATCGGAGTCACGTCGCGGGGTATCGTTTTGGGCGGTCGCAGTCAGCATCCACGTACAAGAGGAGGATGGAAAAGTGGGCAATGACGTGTGGGGGGATTTTTTGTTTGTCTTCCTCAGCGTGGGGAGCGCGCGCGCGCGCCATCAGACGCGCGCATGCGAGCGTGTGGCACACAGGCACACACATGCATACACGCCTCCCCATTGCACACACTCCCCCGCCCCCTTCCCCCCACAAGCGAGGGGGGTGCGCGCGCGCGCGCGCGCGCGCGC
>NW_009242985.1:335550-338267 GCF_000388065.1 Fonticula alba | reverse complement strand
CACCTCCCTTTCTCCCCCCCCCCCCCCCCCCCCCTCCCGGACCTTGCCCTCCGCCCTGCCCCACCTCGCCCCACCTCGGCGCCCGGCCCGCGCGCTGGCCTAATCATGCTGTCGCCCGATGGGCCCCCGCCGCCGGGCCCGCCCCTCCCGGCCAGCAGCGATGACGAGGGGGACTTCGTCACCGCCTCCGAGGGCGAGCTGTCCGACAGCGACCTGTGTGTGCCGGATGTCGGGGGGTCGGGCCCGGCTCGGCGACTGCCCCGGCGCCTGCTGCGCCTGCTCCACGGCCGTGCCGCCGTCTCGTCGAGCGCCGGGTCCTCCGGGTCGGACTCCTCGTCCTCCCTGCCCGGGTCAGATTCATCGACCCTGGCCCCGGCGGCCCGGCTGGTCGACGCCCCGGCGCTCGGCCTGTCCTCCGAGGCCCTCGCCACCCTGAGTGGCTTCCTCGGGGACGCCGCGCTCCCGGTGCCGGAGCGCCTCCCCTCGGCCGGGGCCTCCGACCCCGGGGATCTGTGGGTGGCGCTGGCCACGGCCCAGCGCGAGGCCCGGCACCGGCAGGCCGCCGCGGCCGCCGCGGCCGCCACCGCCGCATGGGAGGCATTCGATGATGGGGACTTCTCCGATGTCCTTTCGCCGCCGGACTCGGACCCGGGGCCCGATCCAACAGTGCCCACCACTGCCGGCCTGCCTCCCGCCGCCGAGCCATGGCCCGCACCCGAGGCGGTCCATGAGCCGGCCCCGCCGGCCATCCTCGACCCGGCGCCAGCACCCGAGCCTGTGCCCGAGCCCGTGCCCGAGCCCGTGCCCGGGCCTGCCCTCTGGCCCGAGCCCCAGTCGCAATCCACGTCCGAGTGCCAGTCCGGGCCCCTGGCCGCCTCCCTGCCCGCGCCCGAGCACCAGCCCCCCAGTGAGCTCACCCCCACGCCCGAGCACCGGCATCAGCACCGGTCGCAGGGTGCGCCGCCCGGGGCGCATGCCCACTGGCAGCCCCCCGATGGCCCTCGCGGCCAGGCCCACCCGGGCACCCACCCCCCGGCGGCAGCTCCCCCCGGCGCACACCCCGCGCCCGAGTCCAAGCAGCAGGGCGGCCGCAGCATGTTCAGCTGGGGCACCACCCTCCTGTCGGGCATTCAGTCGCAGCTCCTGTCCGATGGCTCGGCCCTCGCTGGCAGCCTCGGTGCGTGGCCACCCTCCCTCCCCACTGGTCACTGTTGTCAGACTCCATACTCACCCCCCCCCCCGCACCCCCGCACCCCTGTCCCCTTCGCACCTTCGCCCCGTCCAGGACGCACCATCAATGAGACCCTGGACCTGGCGTACCACGCCCTTGAGGGGGAACCCCCGGCCGGGGAGGATACCCGGCCGGCCGGTCCCCCGCACGAGGCCGACCCGCGCCTGCATCGGCTGCTGGACGGCCTCGCGGCCGAGCCCGGGCCCGGCTCGCGCGCCGGCCACCCCCCTCTGACACAGGCGCCTGACGCCCTTCCTGCCAGCGACCAGGCGCCTGGCCATGCGTCCTGGCTTGGTGGCCGGACTCCGGCCCGGACACCCCATTCCCCCGGGGCCGATGCTCGGGCCGCCCTGCCATCCCCCCTGGCGATCGATGCGGCCGGCCCCGCGCCCGGCTGGGACGCCGGCGACGACTGGCTGGCGGATGCCGATGCCTGGGGCACCGACCCGGAGCCGGGTCCTGGCCCTCGGCCCAAGGCCCAGTCCGCAAGCTCGGCCTCCATCCGACTGCCCCCGCCCGCGGACGGCGGCTGGGACATCAGCGATGACCTGGATTTGGACCTGGACGATGGGCCCGGGGCTGTGGGCACCTCCGGGGCGCTTGCCTGGGGCTCATCCTCAAGCCCGGCGCCGGGCGGGCCTGCCAGCCTTGCGCCCTCCCCGGCGGGCAGTCCGGTCCCTGCCGGCGCCACCAGCCCCGCCCCAGTGCGGACCGGCATGCCGACGTCGCCGCCCCTCCAGGCAATTGACGGGTGGGAGGGTGACATCACTTTGTCGGACCTGGACCTGGACGGCGATGCCGAGTCTCCCCATGCGGCGACCCCCCATGACAGGGGTGAGGATGAGCTGGAGCGGGATCGGTGTCTGGCCGCCGAGGGGGGCACCCATCTGGCCACCATGCAATCGGAACGCCCTGCCGATGGGCCGGCCGAGCCACAGGCATCCGAGCAGGCGGAAAAAGAACGTCTTGCCGCTGAGGAGGCAGAGCGTCTTGCTGCTGAAGAAGCGGAGCGTCTCGCAGCTGAGGAGGCGGAGCGTCTCGCAGCTGAGGAAGCCGAGCGTGAGCGCCTGGTCGCCGAGGAGGCCGAGCGCGAACGTCTGGCCTCTGAAGAGGCTGCCCGCATTGCCGCCGAGGAAGCCGAACGTCTCGCAGCTGAGGAGGCCGAGCGCGAACATCTGGCCGCTGAAGAGGCTGCCCGCATTGCTGCCAAGGAAGCCGAGCGCCTGGCCGCTGAAGAA
Organism: Fonticula alba; assembly: GCF_000388065.1. Lineage (NCBI taxonomy): Eukaryota > Rotosphaerida > Fonticulaceae > Fonticula > Fonticula alba. The sequence goes on along the minus strand of NW_009242985.1, from coordinate 335,798 downwards.
GCACGACTGGCTGCCGAAGAGATTGCCCGTATCGCCGCCGAGGAGGCAGAGCGTATTGCTGCCGAGGAGGTTGAACGTCTTGCCGCTGAGGAGGCTGAACGTTTGGCTGCTGAGGAGGCTGCCCGCATTGCCGCTGTCGAGGCAGAGCGTCTCGCAACTGAGGAGGCCGAGCGCGAACGTCTGGCCGCTGAAGAGGCCGCCCGCACTGCTGTCAAGGAAGCCGAGCGCCTGGCCGCTGAAGAAGCACG
>NW_009242985.1:334658-335540 GCF_000388065.1 Fonticula alba | reverse complement strand
GCAACTGAGGAGGCCGAGCGCGAACGTCTGGCCGCTGAAGAGGCCGCCCGCACTGCTGTCAAGGAAGCCGAGCGCCTGGCCGCTGAAGAAGCACGTCTTGCCGCCGAGGAGGCTGCTCGTATCGCCGCCGAGGAGGCTGAGCGTCTTGCTGCTGAAGAGGCTGAGCGCGAACGTCTTGCCGCTGTTGAGGCTGAACGTTTCGCTGCTGAGGAGGCTGCCCGCATTGCTGCTGCCGCCGAGGCGGAGCGTCTTGCTGCCAAGGAGGCCGAGCGTCTCGCAGCTGAAGAGGCAGAGCGCCTGGCAGCTGAAGAGGTTGCCCGCCTTGCTGCCGAGGAGGCCGAGCGTCTTGCTGCCGAGGAGGCCGAGCGTCTTGCTGCCGAGGAGGCAGAGCGCCTGGCTGCTGAAGAGGCTGCCCGCCTTGCTGCCGAGGAAGCCGAACGTCTTGCTGCCGAGGAGGCCGAGCGTGAACGTCTTGCCGCGGAGGAGGCAGAGCGTCTTGCTGCTGAGGAGGCTGCCCGTATTGCCGCCGAGGAAGCCGAGCGCCTGGCCGCTGAGGAGGCAGAGCGCGAACGTCTGGTCGCCGAGGAGGCTGCCCGCATTGCCGCTGAAGAAGCACGACTGGCTGCCGAAGAGACTGCTCGCATTGCCGCCGAGAAGGCTGAACGCTTGGCTGCTGAGGAGGCTGAACGTCTTGCCGCCGAGGAGGCTGCTCGTATCGCCGCTGAGGAAGCCGAGCGCGAACGTCTGGCCGCCGAAGAGGCAGAGCGCCTGGCAGCTGAAGAAGCAAAGCGTATTGCCGCCGAGGAGGCAGAGCGTCTGGCTGCCGAGGAGGCCGAGCGCGAACGTCTGGCAGCTGAAGAGGCTGCCCGCATTGCCGCCGAG
>NW_009242985.1:330793-334258 GCF_000388065.1 Fonticula alba | reverse complement strand
GCTGAAGAGGCTGCCCGCATTGCTGCCGAGGAAGCTGAACGTCTTGCTGCCGAAGAGGCCGAGCGTCTGGCTGCCGAAGAGGCAGAGCGCGAACGTCTTGCCGCGGAAGAGGCTGCCCGTATTGCCGCTGAGAAGGCTAAACGTCTTGCCGCAGAAGAGGCTGAGCGCCTGGCTGCAGAAGAGGCAGAGCGTCTGGCTGCCGAGGAGGCAGAGCGCGAGCGTCTTGCTGCTGCGGAGGCTGCCCGCATTGCCACCGAGGAAGCCGAACGCCTGGCAGCTGAGGAAGCCGAGCACCTGGCAACCCTGTCGCCCAGCGGGCAGACCACCAGTGATGATGCGGTGCCAGGCAGTGATGGCAGTGCATCGCTGGTCCCAGGCCCCGCCGGGTCCACTCCATCGGATCTGGGCGACGGGTGGGGGGATGCCGATGACCTCCTTCTTGATGATCTGCTGGGCGACATGGACACACAGCCCGCGACAGATCCGGCCACCGGCATCACCGGGCCACCAAGTGCACCTCTCCCCGGGCTTGATCTCCAAGCCAACTTGCCTGCTAGTCCCTGGGCGGCCCTTTCTCCGGCCCCGGCCCGGATGGCCACCGACCCAGTGGCCGTCGGGTCGGCCGGTGGCTGGGACACTGAGCTGCCGGACGACCTGGACGCCCTCCTGGACGGCCAGGAGGCCGACGCCACCAGCACCGACCGCGTGGACAGCTACGGCGTGGACAGCTTCGGGTCCGGTGCCGACCGGTCAAGCGGCGATCCCTCCGGCGACGGGTGGGACGTCGATGATGTTCTGCTCCCCTCCGGCGATGAAGTCCCCCCCACCGCCGAGGCCGATGCTGCCCGGTCCACCGTGGCAGGCGGCTGGTCCGACCACGACGACCTGCTCCCCTCCGGCGATGAAGCCCCCCCCACCGCCGAGGCCGATGCTGCCCGGCCCACCGTGGCTGGCGGCTGGTCCGACCACGACGACCTGCTCCCCTCCGGCCAGGATGGTCGGGCCCCTGTCGCCGGGGGCGGCACGGCCCCTGCCCCGAGCGGCTGGTCCGACCACGACGGCCTGCCCCTGACGTCCGGCGGCCCTGATGCCGGGGGCTGGTCCGATCACGATGACCTGGACCTCGGCATGGACGAGGGTCTCGAGCCGGGGCCCGCCGGGTCACCTCGCTTTGCGGCGCTCTTCGACTCGGCCGCCGCCAGTACGTGTTCCCGTCTTTCCTCCTGGCCATGTGCCACCCACACACCCCCTCTCCCCTGGCCAGGAGTCTCCTTCTGGCCTCGGCACAACCATGCGCTCCCCGCCCCCACCCCCCTGCCACCGCCTGACCCCGCCTGCCCTCCACCAGGCGACAACCCGGACCCTCTGTCGGTCATCGAGTCCAAGCTCGGGTCCTTCCTGCAGGTTCGCCCATCCCATGCTGCATGCTCCTCCCCGCCTCAACTCGCTGCTGACCGCTCACCATCCACGCAGGCCGGCATGGGATTCATGTCTGCCGCTCCGGCCGAGGACTCCCGGCCGGGGCTCTTCGGGGCGGTGCCCCTGCTCGGGGCGCTGGCCCCGCGCGGGCTCGGCTCCGTGGTGGACGGCGTGGCCACCGGATTGGCCCGGCATTTGGCCGGGCACGAGCCCCGCCACGAGTCGTCCGCACTCGGCGTCGAACACCAGGACGATGGGGACTGCCTACCACTGCTCTTCGAGGACCCCTCCCACAATGGGCCCTTCGCCGATAGCATTGCACATCGGTATGGGCGCTTCACCCACCAGGTACTGTCTTCCTGCGCGCGGCCGCGTGGCGATTCCCCCTCTGCCGCTCACCGCCTCCCCCTTTGCCGCTCACTGCCTCCCCCTTTGCCGCTCACCGCCTCCCCCTCTGCCGCTCACCGCCTCCGGTGCTAACACGCGCATGCGTCCGGGCAAACAAAATGCTCGCGGCCAAAAAAAAAAAAAACCCGCCACATAGATGGCCCGTTCGCTTCAGGACCCGGAGCTCTGGCAATTCCTCGGCGGGGCAATCGCGCCGCATGCGGCCATGGACATCGCCAACCAGGCCATCGACCTCTTTGCGGCCAGCCACCTGGACTTCACCGAAATGGAGCACCGACACGCCGAGGCCGCTTTCGGGCAGCCCGGCCCCTCGCCAGCCCCGGTGGAGACCGCCCACCTGGTCAATCCGATTGTGCGCCCCCCCTTTTCCGCCACTCCCCCGCCTTCCGGCCAGCATCGCAGCCGTGCCCGCCCTCTCGGCCATCTCCACCACGGCCGCCATCACAACCGCCATAAGCAACCCGTCGATTCCTGACCGCGCCTCCGTCTGCCCCAAACCAGCTGTTTGCCTTTTCGTCCCTCGTCCCCGGGGAATTCCCTCCCGAGGTGGAGCTGCTGTCGGCTTCGATCGAGCGCTTCAATGCGGCGGCCCAGGGCGCCGCCGCTGGACGCAGTACGCTCTTCTTCTTTTCTTTTTTTCGGCCCCGCCCCCGGCCACCAGCGAGAGGGGTGTCCGGAAGCCGCATGTCCCCACCTAACTCCCCTTGTCGCCCCCGGCTCCGCCGCACTGCCATCGGCGCAGCTCCGCCCGCCGACTTTGCCGCCACGGCCCGGCTCGCGGCCGGCGCGGTGGTCCTGTGCGGCGCGCGCCTCGGCCTGATGGGTGCCCGCCGCGCGGCCCGGGACCTGGCCCAGCTGGACCCGGTCGACCCGAGCGCCGGGCCCCGGCTGGAGGCCGGCATCCTGGCCCTCCTGCGGCAGACACACGCCCTGCTGCTGTCCTTGATCCGGGCACTCGAGGCTCTGCATGCCGGGACGCCCCGCAGCAGCCCGGAGAATGTCCCGCTGCTGGGGCAGCAGCACTTGCTCGGGCTCTTCGGGCCGGTGTTCGACGCCCTGGCGCAGGCCCTCTGAGGCGGCCCCCGGCTGCCCCCGGCTGCCCCCCCCCCCTCTCTCTGTGTGTGTGTGTGCGTCTTGGCCCCAACCCCCCTGTCAGTTAGAACAAGGAGAATACATGCTCTCCGAGTCCCTCTCCCCCCCTTGGGCGCGTGCGGATTTCATTTGTATTGGATGAGCGTGGAGGGAGGGAGGGAAGGGGGGAGGGCCGGCACTGGCACAGGACAACCAGAGCCGCCACTTCGCGGCCATCAGGATGGAGCCTGTCGCGGGGCGCGCTGCACCTCCAGCATGTGGCGCACGACATCCTTCTTGCTGATGATGCCCACGAGCGACCCCTCCCGCTGGACCAGCACCACGCGGATGCCCAGCTGCCGGAACATGTCGATGACACTGAGCATCGGGTGCGAGTCCGACACAATGACCGGAGACTGGAGATGCCAAGGCCGACGGGGAGTGCAGCGGGTCGCGGCGAGGGCCGGGCCGATGGCGGAGAATGGGCAAATGGGCAGGCCAGGTGAGAAGAGAGCAGGGCAGAAGGTGCCGAGCAAGGGGCAGGCGGAACAAGCGATGTCACCATGG
>NW_009242985.1:319916-330188 GCF_000388065.1 Fonticula alba | reverse complement strand
GGGGAGAGGGGGGCAGCATCCAACGCACACATCCAGACGGTGGATGGCATCGCCAGTCCACTTGGCCACGATGACACAGACGATGGTCGGCAGGAGGAAGTTCACGGCGCCGGTAATCTCGAAGATGATGACAGCGGCCGAGACTGTGGGTCGGATTTGCCGGGGTGAGAGGGGGGCGGAGGAAAAGAGAGAAAGAGAGGGGGAGGGAGAGAGGGAGGGAGGGAGGGAGGAAGAGGGATGGGGGGAGGAAGAGAGGGAGGAAAGGAGACGGAGAGGAAAGGAGATGGAGAGGAAAGGAGATGGAGAGGAAAGGAGACGGAGAGGGAGGAAGAGAGAGAACAAACGCACTGGTAATACGCGTCGTCCCGGTGAGGAAGCCGGCCGCCGCAGCCGCCGCATACAACCCGGGCGAGATGCACGTCGAGGGGTCCGATGCGCAAGAGCTCCAAATGAAGAGGGTCGGCATGGCACTGCGCAACACGCACACCCATGTGCAGGCAAACACATGCGACCGGAGAAAAAAGAAGGGGCAGGAGTCAGACACCAGCAGAGGGCGAAGAAAGGAACGGGCAGGCACCCAAGCCGTCCTCGGGCGACACGCACTGGGCCCAGGAGGACATGAGGATGCCGACAACGCGCCCAATCAGGGCCCCGGTGAGCATGGTCGGCACGAACATGCCGGACGGCACGCGCGAGCCGGCCGTCAGCACAAACAGGCAATACTTGATGGCCGCCGTGGCCAGCAACCCGGCGATGATGGGGCCCACGCTGTTGAGACTGGAGTGAGGCGCCACAGGGATCGGGGGTCAGCAGCAGATGGGGTAGGGGGGGCAGGGGGGGGGGGGGGGGGGGGGGGACAAAAGGACCGACGCGAGGCAGGCCAGGCCCCCAAAAACACGCACTTGCATAGCCCCAGGGGGTCTGAGCCGCCCTGATTCGGGTCACAACCGCCAAACAGGAACCCCATCAGCCGGAGCATGTCAATGCGCGTGTAGGCCAGGTGGTACTGGATGGCGGCCGACAGCAGTGCCAGCAGGAAAATCTCCGTCACGGGGAAGCGCTTGGTGAAGGAGTTCGGCAGGCGCCGGGCACGCATGATGACAATGTGCAGCTTGATGAACAGAGCCCCCAGGGCGCCGGTAATGAGGCCCAGCCCGACGAACGGGATGAACTCCACCAGCAACCAGCCGGCCGTGGCGTTGGTGGCGGTGGCCGAGCTGAAGATGACGAGCTTGCCCGTGTGCAGGGGATCAATCACCTGGGAGCGCCAGGGGGAGGAGGAGGCGGCGGCGGCGGGCGCGATGGAGGCGTCAGCGGGAGGGGAGCAAGGGAGGCGAAGGGGGACGACATGGGACAGGACCGGGCGACGGGTGCCGGGGACCCCGGAACGGGCGGGCAGAACCCCGGGGGCCGAGGGGGGGGGGGGGGGGGGAGAAAAGAAGAAGCAAAGCCCGACGCACCCAGATGGCAGCAGCGCCGACCACCGCGCAGAAGATCGTCCGCAGCATGACCAAATTCGGGAAGTAGTAGGAACACTCCTCGAAGGAGAAGAGCACCCCGCCGAGGGGCGCGCCGAAGGCCACGGCCACGCCGGCCGCCACGGCCGACGAGATGAGCTCGCGCTTCTTCACCTCGCTGGCGTGGTACTTGGGGAAGAAGCGCGGCCAGATGTTGCCCAGCGACGCGGCGATATGGATCAGCGGGCCCTCCTTGCCGACCAGCATGCCGGAAGCCATGGCCAGGGCCAGGGTCAGGGTCTTGAGGATGGCCGTCGAGGCGCCCAGGAACCCGTGCATGACGAAGCCCCCCAGGATGACCTTCACCTCCGGGATGCCGGACCCGGCCGAGAAGGGGCTCACCCGCTTGACGATGATGGCCGATGAGACGGCCAGGCACACGGAAATCAGCATGTACATGAGGTACCCCCCGGCCCAGGACTCGGACCACTGGGCCCAGGTGATGAAGTCCGGGCAGTGGAGCTCGATCTGTGGCTCCAGCGAGAAGGGCGCCACGGCGGACGTCCCATCGAACGACCCCCCAGGAGCGGGCCACTGATTCAGGCAGCACAGCGACTCGCCCAGATGCCAGGCCCCCTTGCAGTAGCCGATGCGCAGGGACGACAGGAAGTCCGTCGACACGGCGAGGAAGGCCGCGATCAGAGCACAGGAGATGGCTGCGGGCGAGGGCGCAGCCAACCCGGGGCAGAGTGTCAGCCAGCAAGATGGCCGAGGCAAAAGGGAAGGGTCCTGGGTGGCGGGGGGGGGGGGGGGTGGCCCGGAGCCAGGCAACGTACCGGTGACACCGACGATGACCCATCCCTGGGCCTGGTCCCAGCCTTTGGCCAGGGTGGCCTGCAAGCTACTGGACTGTGAGGAGGCGAGCGCGCGAGTCGGGCATGTGTGTGTGTGTGTGTGTGTGTGTGTGTGTGCATGTATGTCAGTGACAGGACACGGACGGGGGAGGGGGGCGCACGACCAAGGCATCGGACGGGCAAGGGCAAGGCGCTGAAAGGGAAAAAAGAAGCCCCCTTTGCAGGAGCCCAGCGGCTCGTACGCGGCTCTTGATGTCGATCTTGCGCTGGTGCTCCAGCGTCAGTTCGAAGGTCCAGTCGATGGTGGACAGGTTGGGTGCCTTGATCCGGTGCTGCAGGGTCTGTGCGCTCGGGGCCCGGCGATAGGACTCGGACCCGGCCAGGCCGGCGCCGAGGCCCTGCCGGCGGGAGGCCCGCACACTCGACGAGTAGGCCGTCGGGGCTTGGTCCGCATACTCGGGCCCAAGGGGCCCCGGGTCGCTTTCCGGGCCGGCGCCGCCGGCCGGGGGGAAGTACGAGGCGTGGCTCTCGCGGTCCAGATTGGCCACATCCTGCGGGTAGGAGTAGCCGGCCCAGGGGATGGGGTCGGCCGCCGGCGCCGGCGCCGGCGTCGACGATGGCCCGGCAATCGGCATGCCAGCCGCGCCCGTGCCCGATGGCGACCCCGCGCTCGGGGCGAAGTTCAAATCCAGCAGCATATCCGGAGACTCCTGCCAGGAGGAGGACAGCGACCCGGCGGCCGGGGTGGTGAACAGGTTCCCGGGAGACACGCCAAGATGCGGGACCGGCGGGGCATCCGGCGAGTCGCGGCCGCCGGCATCGCCAGGCAGGCCCTCGGTGCTGGGCGGCATACCGGCACACGAGCGAGAGGAGGGTACGAGCGCGGGGGGAGGGGGGGAGGGGAGGGGGAGAGAAGAAGAAAGAAGGGGCGGGGAGCACACGGGCAAACAGGATGCAGGAGGGGGGGGGGGCAAACAGGGGAGCGAAGATGTCCTGGGGCCAGGGAGGACCAGGGAGCCCCGGGGGAGGGGCGTCAAAAGCCCGCGACCACGGGGAGGGCCGGCGAGCTGCCCTCGCCCCTCCCCCCCCGGTCTCCCCGCGCGACCAAGTAGCATGGGCCGGGGGGAGGAGGCTCCTTTTTGTCCCGCCAGCCCGCCCGCAGTGCCCTCTGCCTCTCTACCATCTGATGCCCTCCCCCCCCCGGGGGGGGGGGGCGACCAGGAAGGCAGGGAGGGCGGCCAGACTGCGGGCGCTGGGCGGTCGAAGATCGGCTCCCGGCCGCGCGAGATCAAAACAACCGCCCCCCCCCCCCGGCCGGCGGCGGTGGCCGGGCGTCTGGTTGGCCGGGCTCTCGCGCGCCCGGGCGCAAGGCGCTCCCCGCGCCCTGCCTGGGCCGAGGGTGCCTGCAAAAGCGCCCTGGCGCGCGCGCGGGTCCCACGCCGCGGAGCGTGATCCGGCTTCCGCCTCCCTGGCCCCTGGGGCCCTGCCTCGGGGCCTCCCGCCGGGCGGCAACACGGCCGCCCCCGGGGGCCCCCCGCCCTTGCGCCCCCCGGAGGAGGGAGGGAGCCTTGTCGGGACGCCGGGGCGGCTCCTCCAGGGACGGGTGTCGTGTGCGGGCCGGGGGGGGAAGGCATGCCGGACGCGGCCCAGCCCCGGGACCGGCGTGCTGGGATGACTTGCACCGGCGTGGAAGGCCAACGGGGAGGCAAGGGAGCAGCGCGCCAGGGCCGGTGTCAGGTGCGCCTGCTCCCGCCGGCGTGGGGGCGCGCGCGTCCCCCCCCCCCCCGGTAGGGAACATGTCGCCCGTGGGCGCGGGCCTTCTCCTCGCGCGGTCTGGGACCTGCGGCCCCGCTCCCCTGCGCCCCGCCGCGCCAGCTGCGCCCCGCAGTTTGGGATGCCTGCCCGAGTGGCAGATGCCAATGTTCGGCCGGCAGACCCGTGTATTCGGTCCCCTCCCCCCCCGATCGGGGAAGATGGGGCGGGGGCACAAATGGTCAGGCCCATTAAAAAAGGCCCCTTTTCGGCGACTCGGCGTTCCGTGGTCCGGGCGGCGGCAATGGCCGTCAGCGGCGTGCGTCCCCGGCCCCCTCCCCCCCCCCCCCCCCCCCCCTGACCTTGCGCCATCCCCGGGATGGGGGCTGCCCCCGGTGCGGCTCCCCCGTCTCCCGTGCTTGCGCGGCAACCGGCGGGTCCCGCCTGGAATGGCATCCTCACTCCCGCCCTGGTGTTAGGCAGTCGTCTGGCCCGCCTCGCGTCGTCCGTCGCCCGGTCCCTTGGAAGAGCCAACCTGCCCTCCCGGGGGCATTCCCGCACTGTAGGCCCCCCCCCGGGCGGTGCGCGGAGGGCGTGGCGGCCGGAACGCGTGCGCGACCACAGCGTCCCGAGGGCTCCGCCGCCGTGCCCCTGCCCTCTTCTCCCCTTTCGACCCAGGGCGGGAAAGGAAAAATGTCTCACCTGAGGTACACATGATGGTCTATATTCACATGTGGCGCCGGGCGCCGGCGCGTGACCGGGGCGCGCCCGAGCGCCGGGGGAAAAAGAAAAAAAAACACCCCCAGGCCTCTTACTCGTCGACCATGGCATCGGCGGAGGGGGAGCCGGAGGCGGCGCCGATGGCCGCCATGGCGGTCTCCTCGTCAATCTCCTCGTAGGACTCGAACGGGTTGTCGATGGCCTCCAGCATGTCCGGCGAGACGGACACGATGGCCGAGGTGCGGACCACCACCAGGCCCAGGGGCCGGGTGGTGGCGATGGTGGCCATCGACTCCGGGTCCAGGATGTCGACGAGAAGCTGCGTCGAGTCGGAGGGGTCTGTGTGTCGGGGTGTCCCCGGTGGCGAGGGGCGCGCGAGGGGAGGGGGAGCCGGGGAAAGGGGGTGTGAGGAAGCCGGGCCGGGTCAGGCGCAGTGCGGAGCACAGGGAGGGCCGTACTGCGGAGGTACTCGACGGTCTCGTCGAGGACCAGGTTCATCAGGGGATCGTAGCTGCGGAGGACACCGACGACTGGGGTGCCGCAGGGGAGGGGGGGACAGAGAGAGACAGGGGGAGAGTTAGGACGGGTGGCGGGGGGCACATGGCAGGGGCCACATGGGCGGGGGAGGAAAAAAAAAGAAAAAGGCCGGCGCAAAGAGAGGCCGGGGCGCGCACCCTCACGGCCGCCGACAAAGGACACGCGAATCTTTTTCCCGAGCATGGTGGCCAGGTCCAGGGCCGGGTCGCGGCGCGCGCGCAGGCCCTTGGCCGCGTTGGCGGCCTTGGCGTCGTCGTGCTGGGTCCGGCCGCCAGCGGGCCGGCCGCCGCCACGGCCGCCGCGAGACACGCCGCTGTTGGCCGAGGCGCCGCGCCGGGCCGGCTGGTTCTGATTGCGAGGGGGGCCGCCCTGGGTGCGTCATGGGCGAGGGGGTGTTCCGTTTGCCCCATTTCACGGGTGTCAGAGTGTGGGAAGGCTGTTGTCCGGCGGGAGGGGGTATCGGGCCGACGGGCGGGTACGCACAGACATGGGTATCGGGGGAAAAGGGGGGAGGGGGGCGGGGAGGAAAGGGGAGGGGGGGGGGAGGGGCGGGGGGGGGGGGGGGGGGGGGGGGGGGGGGGGGGGTGTGAAATAAAAGGCGCCGGCACGCGGCGATTCGGCCGCCAGCCAGCGTTCTCAACCTCCCTCGCCCCCTCGTTCGCCGGACTCGGTTTCTTGTTGAATCCCGAGTTTTTTCCCTCCCCCTCCTCCCCCCCGAACCCGAGGCCCTCCCCCCCCCCCTCCTTCCCGGTTCCAGCAGTCGTCATGAGCCACTACGTCCCGCTGGTTGCCTCCGTCAAGGTCAAGCTGCCGGCCCTGCCCGAGTCCTGGGCCGCCGACAAGACCCACCAGGTCAGCAGCACCCTCGAGAGTGCGTCGCATTTCCCGGGCCCCTGCCCTCCCGGCTCGGCCGTGTCCCGCACTTGCCCCCCTTCCCCCCCTCCTGCTTGCCTGGACCACTGACTCATTCCCGCCCCGACACAGCCCCCGCCACTCGCTCCTTCGAGCCCGTCGGCGCCGGGTACATCTCGCGTCTGGTGCACCCCACCCGGTGCCCGATCGCCGAGGCGGTCAACGGCTCCGGGGCCGCGGTCGCGGCCAAGGACGAGATGGCCGGCCTGAACCCGCGGTTCGACGAGCTGTACGACGAGTCGGTGCCGGAGGCCCTCCTGGCCGCCGACCCGGCCGAGTACCGCACCCTGGACATGTACCAGATCCTGGGTCTGGGGAACCTGCGCCGGGCGGCCACCGAGGCGGACATCCGCACGGCCCACCGCCGCCGCGTGCTGGTCCACCACCCGGACAAGCAGGCCCAGGCCCTGACCGGCGACACGCGTGACAACTTCTTCAAGTGCATCCAGCGCGCGCTGGATGTGCTGGTCGACCCGACCCTGCGCATGCACTTCGACTCCTGCGACCCCACCTTCAATGAGCGGCTGCCGGCGGCCACCCTGCCGGCCAAGGCCGACTTCTTCGAGGTCTACGGCCCGGTGTTCGCGGCCAATGCCCATTTCTCGGTCCGCCAGCCGGTCCCGGCCCTCGGCAACATGGACACCCCCCTGGACGAGGTGCAGGCCTTCTACGAGTTCTGGTATGCCTTCGAGAGCTGGCGCGTGTTCAACTGGCGCGACAAGGAGGGCACCATGTCCGATGGCGGGTCTCGCGATGACAAGCGCTGGACCGATCAGCAGAACCGCCGCGCCCGCGAGGAGGCCAAGACCAAGGACAATGCCCGGCTCCGGACCCTGGTCGACCAGGCCGCCGCCCTGGACCCCCGGATGAAGCTCCTCCGCGAGGCGGAGAAGAAGCGCCGCGAGGAGCAGAAGCGCAGCCGCCAGCAGAGCCGCGCCGGTGCCGCCGGGGCCCTGGCCGCGCAGAAGGCCGCCGCCGAGAAGGCCGCCGCCGAGAAGGCCGCCGCCGAGGCCGCCGAGGCCGCTGCCCAGAAGGCCGCCGCCGCCGCCGCCGCCGAGGCCGAGCGCAAGGGCCGCGAGGACCGCAAGAAGATCGCCAAGAAGGAGCGCAAGACCCTGCGCGGCCTGATGCGCGATCACGCCTGCTTCCTCTCCGGCGAGGAGGCCTCCCCCCTGAGCAAGGCCCACCAGCAGGCCACCATCAACCTGGAGCTCTTCCTGGAGAAGTACGATGTCATGGACCTGGAGAAGCTTAACCGCGCCATCGAGGCCGCGTCGGACTTCGCCGCCAAGGGTGCCCTCTATTTCGCGGCCCTGGACGCCACTCTCGGCACGGCCGAGGCCAGCCGCAATGCCGCCACCGCGGCCGCGGCCGCCGCCGCCGCCGCTTCCACCGCCACCGCCGCCGCGGCCGCCGCCCCGGAGTGGACCGATGCCCACCGCAAGGTCCTGGTCCATGCGATCAAGACCTTCCCCGGTGGCACCACCGAGCGCTGGACCAAGATCACCGAGCACGTCAACACCCAGTGCAGCACCACCTTCACCGAGAAGCAGGTGGTCGCCGAGTCCAAGGCCATGGAGAGCGGCGTCGGGTCCGTCACCATGACCGACCTGCAGTTTGAGCGCCGCCAGGGCGAGGTCAAGATCGCCGATGCCCCGACCCAGCGCTCGGACCTGACCGATGCCGACATGCGGAACACCACCGCCCCGGCCTCCACCGAGACCCCCTGGTCCGCGGCCGAGCTCGACACCCTGGTCCATGCCCTGCGCACTGTGCCGGCCACCGACGCCGACCGCTGGGGCAAGATCGCGGCCTTCCTGCCGGACCGCCCGCGCCAGAGCATCACCGCCAAGATCAAGGAGCTGCATGCCATGAAGCAGCAGAAGTGAGAAGGGGGTGGCGCACGTGTGCCCGCGTGTGTGTGCCTTTCTCTCTCTCTCTCTCTTGTCTTGTCTTCCCTCCCGGTCCCCCTTTCTTTTTTTTTTCAGGGGTTGACCAAATACACAAGTCTCCATTCGCAGCCCAACATAAAGCGCATGCAGCGCCGTCTCTCTTTCCTATTCTCTCTTTCTCTTTCTCTTTCTTTCTTTCTTTCTCTTTCTTTCTCGTTCTCTCTCTCCCTTCCCTCGCCATTCCGTCACGCGAGACCCACCTCTCGCGCAATGTTAACATCCCCGCCTCCCCTGGCCCTGCCCTTGCGCGTGTTTTCCCCCTCCCCCTGGGGCTGGCAGGGGCGGGCCAAAGACGTCTATGTGCATGTATTTCGGGGCAGCCATGGAGAGGGAGAGGGGGCGGGGGGAAGGATCAAGGACGTGTTTCTGCAGGTGTGCGCAGCGGTGGTCGAGCGGGCGCGGTGACGGTCGGAGGGGAAAGAAAGAGGGTCAGAGGACAGAGGGAGGGGGAAAGCACACACACACACACACACACACACGCACACGCGAAACATGCATTGGTCGTGCCTCAGTCGACGCTCCCCGAAGAGGAGGACGAGCCGTCGGACGCCTGGAGCGAGGAGGACGAGGCCGGGCCGTTGGCAGCCGGCGTGGGGTTCGGCGAATTGGACGCCGATTGGACAATCTGCCGAAGCTCGAAGACGGTCGGCTTCAGGGACTCCACATGATCCAGCACGGTGTTGGAGTAGCTACAGATGGCGCGAGGCGGCGCGATCGGGCGGGAGGGGGGGGGGGGAACAGCAAAAGGAAGGCTCGGGTCAGCACACAGGGGCGGGCGCGAGCGCCGCGCAGAGTGGTCGCCAAGCCCCAGCACGGCACAGGGCGCACTTGATCAGCTCGCGGCGGGCGGCGCGCGCGGCCTCGGCCAGGCCGCCGGCCTGCTGCAAATCCACCTCATCCAGGGCGGCCAGATGCCGCTGGGGCAGCTCAAACAGACGCAAGTACTCCTTGTAGGCGGAGTTGATGACCGCCTCGTCCAGGTCGGCCGCCTGGGCGGACTTCGGGTCGGGCAGCGACTCGACGTACGAGCGGAAGCGCATGGTTTCTGCCCCGGTCGGTGGTAGAAGAGGAGGGTTAGTGCATGGCGACCAGCCACAAAAAAAAGAAAAAAGAAGAAGCCCGAGACGGCTGAGGAGCCCCCAAAGGAAACGCCTCCCCCCGTCCGAAAAAAAAACCCCCCAAACAACCCCGCCGGCCCACGGCACAGCAGCGCACCCTCCTCCAGCCGATCGAGATCGGTGCGAATCTTGGTGAAGAGCTTCCCCAGCGCCGGGGGGAAGGGGCAGTACTCGGGCAGGATGTCTGTCCGGCCGGGACGCTGCTGCTGCTGCTGCTGCTGCTGCTGCCGCTGCTGCTGGCTGCGGGACTTGCGCTGCGGCGGATGGGGCTGCGGGGCGTAGGCCCCCTCGTAGGGACCGTAGCCGTCGGTGGGATAGCCGGCCCCCGCCGGGGGGGGCGGGGCCTGGTACTGCGCGCGCGGGATGTTGGCATACCCGTCGGGCGCAGGCGCGCCATACCCGCCGCCCGGCGACTCGCCCGGGTAATCGTAGTAATCCCCCGGGGCCGGCTGGTACCGGGCCGGTGGCGCCGGCCGCTGCTGGTGCCCAGTGTACGGGGCGTAGTAGGCCTCATCGGGCCGAGTCGGCGAGGTGGGGTGGCTACTGGTGGCACCCATGTAGGGCCCGGGATAGCCGGGATGAGGCGGCGGTTGCGAGGGGTGGTACGAGGCGCTCGGTGGCGCGCTGTACGGGTGGTGGTGGGGGTGGTGCGAGGATCCGGCCGACGAGGCGGACGGCGGATACCCGCCATACGGGTCGGTCGGGCTGACCGGCGTGTAGCCACCGGTGGGCGAGTGTGGCTGCTGCTGGCCGGTGTGCTGCCGGCGTGGCGAGAATCCTCGGAACCAGCTCATAGTGTGATGGGTGTATGGGGGCGGGGGAGGGGAGGGAGGGGGAGAGAGGCCGACGGGGAGAGAGGCCGAGAGGATGGGGATGGGCGATGACGACGGCGACGGCGGCAAACACTAAAGCAGGAGAGGTGGCGAGGGGGAAAGAAAGGAAGAGCGAGGCGGGAGGGGGGGGGGGGGGG